>NW_016107644.1:2024512-2042494 GCF_001604975.1 Cebus imitator
AAAAAAAAAAAAAACTCTACTGTGGTTTCATGTCGTTTTCTTGCTCAGTCTTCATGGAAATTTGTTGCTCCAACCCTCTTCTCAGAGAACCTCCATGAGACTGAATTGCTCTTCATTTGCAAGTTCATTGATTTCTATTTTATTTTCTTCAAACTACTTTGGTTTTCCTTCTATTCTATTTTATTTCTTTATTTATGCATTACTTTGATAACCGAGAAATGGCCAGTGGTCTCCACGTTAGCCGTGTGAACCAGCGTGCTTGGTACTTCAACCTGGTTTAATTAGCACTTACCTAACGGCCAATTATGTAGAACGTCTTGTCATGTGCTTCTGCGGCACCTGCATACCTGCTTTGCTGAAGTTTCTGTTTGAGTCTTCTGCCCATTTTTAAATTGTGTTGTTTTCTTACTGCCGAGCTTCCAACGTTCTTTATGTATTCTGGACACAAGTATTTGTCAGATATGTGGTTTGCAAATATCTTCTCCCAGTCTGTAACTTCTCTTTTCATCCACTTAACTGTGTCTTTGACAAAGCAATAGCTATTAATACTGCTAATTTTCCATGTTTAATTTATTGACTTTTAGGGATCACACTTTTGGTGCTGAGTCTAAGAACTCTTTGTTTAACCTGGTCACCAAGATTTTCTCCAAGATTTTCTTTTAAAAATATAAGAGTTTTACTTGTCACATTTAGATCTCTGGTTTGTTTGGGGTTAACTTGTGCAGAAGGTGTGAAGCTTAAATCAAAGTTAACTTTTTGGTAAATGAACATCCAATTGCCTCAACGTCTTTTGTTGAGAGACTGTTCTTTTCTATCGAATACCTTTGTGCCATTGTCAACAATCGATTGGCCTCATCTCTGTCGATCTGTTTCTGGGCTCTCTATTCTGTTCCATTGATCTATGTGTTTATCTCTTCGCCAATATGACACAATCTTCATAACTGTAGCCCAAAGCAAGTCCTAATAGTAAGGTCATATAATTCCCCCAATTCATTTTTTTGTTCAAAATTGTTTAGCCTATTTTACTTGGAATCTTTTTTTCTATATAAAGTTTAGAACCATAGAACCAGCTTCCCTATGTCTAAAAAATAATGTGCTGGAATTTTAATGACTTCATTTATATCTGTCAATAAGTTTAGGGGAAATTGACATTTTTCTTATGCCAAATTTTTCAATTTATTAACACAGTATATTTATAAGCTCATCTTTGATTATTTTCATCAGTATTTTGTAATTCTTAGCACAAAGATTCTGCATGTTTCATTAGATTTATTCCTAAGAACATCCTGTTGAGCTATTGTAAATGATATTGTTTCATTAATTTCAGACTTCAATTGTTCATTGCTAGTATATAGAAATAGACCTTACCCTTATTATTTTCCTTCCACTTAATTTTGATTTCTTTCATTTGTTTCTCATTTCTTAAAGTTAAAGCTTGTGTAATTGATTTTAGAAACTTTTTCTTCATAACATAAGTTAAAAAACTCACATAGAGTAAACACACCCTTTCCTTCCTGGTACTGATTTAGCTATGTTCTATAAATTTGGATATCATGAATTTTCATTTATTCAGGTCATGTGTGTATATATATATATATATATATATATATAGAGAGAGAGAGAGAGAGAGAGAGAGAGACAGAGACAGAGACGGAGTTGGAGCCTCACTCTGCCACCCAGGCTGGAGTACAATGGCGCCACCTCAGCTCACTGCAGCCTCCACCTCCCAGACTCAAGTGATTCTCCTGCCTCAGCCTCATGAGCAGCTGGGATTACAGGCACCTGCCACACCTGGCTAATTTCTTTGTATTTTAGTGGAGACTGGGTTTCACCATGTCGGCCAGGCTGGTTCTCAAACTCCCTAGGTCAGGTGACCCACCCGCCTCGGTCTCCCAAAGTGCTGGGATTACAGTATTGAGCCACTGGGCCTAGCCGATTCCTAAGAACTTTCTAGTTTCTTTTACATTTTGAATCAGATATGTTCCCTTTCTATCTTTGGAATGTGCATGTGTGTGTGTGCGTGATCAACTCATGTAATTATTTCATTTCATTTTAATAGATTTTTTCTATTTTCTTGGTTTTCTACATATACAATTATGAAATCAGCAAAACTTTTTAATATGAAAAATTCTCTTTTTCTATTGTTTATACCATTTGTATAATTTACTTTTCTTAATGTGCACTTAAAAACCGTGGCAAACCCTTCAGCAATGTGACTTTCAGAATTAATAACTGGTTTCTGATTTTTATTGAAAGGTATTTAATGTTTTCCTGTTAAAATTATGTTTTCTGTTGCTTTTGGTAAATAGTTTTCACTGCACTAAGGGAAGATCTTTGTTTGTTTTTTTTGTTTGTTTGTTTGTTTTTGAGAGTTTTGCTCTTGTTGTCCAGGCTGGAGTGCAATGATGCAATCCCAGCTCACTGCATCCTCCACCTCCCAGGTTCCAGTGATTCCCCTTCCTGAGCCTCCCAAGTAGCTGGGATTACAGGCATGTACCACCACGCCCAGCTGATTTTGTATTTTTAGTAGAGACGGGGTTTCTCCATGTTGGTCAGGTGGGTCTCAGACTCCCAACCTCAGGTGATCCGTCTGTCTCAGACTCCCAAAGTGCTGGGATTACAGGCGTGAGCCACCATGCCCAGCGAGCTCTTTGTATTCTTACATTGCACAGTATGTATTAGACTGCTTACTGAATTAACAAAATGTCTCTTGGGGATCTGTTCATGCCATTTTATTTTCCCTCTAATTTATCCATGGAATGAATTAGGTTGTTGAATATCCTGATATTAAATTGCATTTCTGTTTCTGGAAAAAAATGCTAGGTTGTTAAATTGTTCTATTCTTCCGTTACATTTCCATATTCTATTTGCCATGATGTTACTTAGAATTCTTGACATTCATGTCAAAATTGGGGCTGGAATATAATTTACTCTTTTGCACGATTTTTAAGGTACAGGCATTCCAGTTCTGCTTGCTTCCAAAAGTGAAATCAGCCTTGCTTACCTTCTCCTCTGACATGTCTGTTCAATGACACTGTGATGACCTTGCCTCTAAAGTCGTGTATAACTCATCTGTGAAAGCGTTTGGTCACCATGCCTTATGGAAAGTGATGTTCTCAGAGCAACTTTCTCATCTCCCTGCTTCCCTTTTTGCTGACGCTGGTGATTTATAGTTGGCGAAGCAAGTGCTTCCCCCGTGGCCCAAATTTTATTTCCATAAACACGCCATCCTCATACCCAAGTGCCCCACTTCATGGGTTCTGCCCTCCTCTGGTCTCCCGTGCGAGGCAAGGGGGTCTCAGGTCAAGGAACGTGACCCTGGGGGCTGTATAGCCCCTCCTTCCCTCCAGCCTGTTCTCCAGGGCCCCAGGGGTTCCCCCAGCACGTGTCCCACTTCTGTGGCCTCAGTGGTCTCGTGGGTCCCTGCTGTCCAGGCTGGACTGGGATGCTGTGTGCACAGCTTAGGCAAGCTGCTAAAGATGCCTTTGCAAAAGCTATAACTGAGAAAATTATGTTAGTGAAGTACATTAGAACTAAGTGACTCCATTTTCCTTTTAACTTTTAAACTGTCTTTGGGTTGTAGGCAGGGGACAAGGTGAATCCATTGGCCATTAACACTGCAAGGGTCAGAGGACAGCCAGGGAAGAGGGGCTGCTCCAGTGCCCCCTAAACGCACTTGGCAGAGAGCGTCGAGAACACTGACAATCCAGCTTCCACCCTGCTCCTCTGGGTTGTGAGGAGGGGGCTCTTGTTGAGGTGAAAGGATGTGAATGTCTTTTCATGGTTAGTGAGTGTTGGAAACAGACGCTCAGTGCCTCAAAGAAAAATCGGCACTGAGACAAAGGATCTTTCAGCAATGCAATTTTTACTTCCTGGACTGCAGGAGGGTGACCTCACTAGCCATCATGCCACAAGAGTGCAATGAACAAAGGAAAATACACAAATTTATTCCTTACACACTTGGGGTCGTCCTTACCGCTGTGTCTGATATCCGTTGGCTGGAGCCAGACCTCACAATCTAAACTAAAACCCGATTGGCTAACAACTTAAAACTTTTCTAAGCAGGTAAAAGCAATGGAGAGCTGGGACACACCTGTGAGCACGTCCAGCACAGATATCTTGGTTAAAGTACAAGGACATAGAACGTACTACGTGCCTGTAAGTGTGGCGTGTCTAACAGCTACAGAGGATTATTAGCTCACTTATGACTTACTCCTTAACAAGAAAGGAAACTTTAAAAAGGAATTTTTCTGCTTCCCACAGTGAGCTTGATTTATACCTTTAAAATACTTAACCATATAATATGTGGGTCTTCATTTACATCACGCATTTCAAGCCAGAGCAGCAGATCTTAGACATCACAGGGGCCATGGCACTGCAGGACCCCGATGCACGAATCAGATACTGCTTACCTGTGGTTTCCAAACTTAATTGGTAAAGGGAGTTATGATTAGGAAGAAGAGCCTAAAACACTCCTTAGGGTGACAATAATTATGAGGAACACTGTCAGGGACAGGCTAGCCACAGATTGCATGACACTCATCATTTAATCGCATGTACCTGTCATTTTAGTCACGTTCTGACCTGCACAGCTGATTTTCTTTTTCTTTTGTCTTTCATCAGGTTCAGCAGGGGTCGTGTATTCCTGCATCTATTCAAAGAAACAGGTGTTGGATTTATGTATGTTTTCTATGACATTTTTGTCTCGGATTTAATTAATTTGACTTTCATCTTGTGAATCTCCCTTTTGTCTTTATTTAGTCTTTTACTGCCTTTCTTTATGATTAAATACCTAGTTGTACGGTTTTGCACGTTAACCGGGGAGACGCTCCGTCTCCCTCCAGCACCTGCGAAGCCCTTCTCTGAGCTGTCTGGCGAGGGAGCGCTTTGTTTCCTCTCTTTGTGGTGACTTTGAAACTTCTGGCATGTCTTAGGTTCTGGACCAAGTAATGTCCACAGAGCAATTCTTCTTTTCCATGGGCTTACAATTTTGCTCACCATTTTATTATCTATTTTTAGTTTTTTTGGCTTAGAATTGGAGAAAGAGTCCTGTAAAAAAACTCAGAGAGTTTTATGCTTACTGCTGTGTGTTGTCAAATATAAGATTGCTTTTGAAGGCAATCCCAAATACGAAAAAAAAAAAAAACCACGTAGCCTCTACTTAAGATTCAGCGTGTATTATTTGCTGAGGCGAATGAGTTTATTTCATAATTCTTTTGTCTGTTTTAGTTTTTATCTCAGACCTTTTTGATTCTGAAATGGACGGAATTTCTCACCGGCTGTCCTTCCATCCAGATCTCGTTTGTGACCATCCTGGCTTTATTCACTCGGCTGCTGTGGTTTTTGGTGCCTGCATGACGTTTTGTGACTGTTTAAATTTCTTTGGAATCCCTTCTTCTTAACAATCATGCAATATGATACATTTGTGTGTGTTCACTGCTTTTAACCTAAAATTCTAAAATTCCACAAGAGTATTAATATGATTGTCTGCTTTTTAAAAACATTTGCATTTTCCTGAATAGAAACTCCATGCCCCATACCCCCAGATCATGGAGATTAGTGGGGTGCCTTTATTTTTCTTGTGTCTTCTTCTCTATCCAAGAAATGCAAACGGGGTGGCCTCTACCCTTTCTCACTGAGTTTTGCCCTTAGAAAAATGTAAAGTGACTTAAAATTATTGGTAAACAAATGTAACTTCATTGTGGAAGCTGACACGGAAACTACAGAAAAATGAAAAAGGAACACCTGGAAAGCCGCCGTCCAGAAGGGGTATCACGCTGTCGTGTGGCGGCTCAGACTCCCTGGGAGGAGACACTGGGCAGGGTTTAGGGAGCAGGTTGTGTATCCAAGAGCGACGTGGGCCCAGCTGTGGCTCATGGGGGCGGGCACACAGGGGTGACAAAGGGAGGGGAGCCCAGTGCACCCTGAGCTGAGGGGCAAGCTGCAGTCACAGTCCAGCCCTCCAGCCAGGTTCTCAGCCGTCACGCATGCACCATCTTCTCTTGCTGGTGAGCTGCTAATCACATTTTAAAATCAGGACGTGGACGTGGACTTCCCGGCTCTTGCATGTGCTTCTAGCTTCTCTTGGACCTGCAGGAGGCTGGGATTACAGCGTGAGTTGGGCGAGGCTTACGGGACGCCAAGAGGAAGAGTGAGTCCACGGCCGGGTAGACCGTCCTGGAACTCCACGGGGGCCGCGTGGGCCGCACGTGGGCCGTGAATGGTCAGCCCGTGCCAACTGCCAGGGCCACTGGGGGATGCCCCATAGGAGTGGGCAAGAGAGCAGAGGAGGGTCCCTGCCAAGGGGGTCCTTGGGAAGAAGTGGGACCGGGCCTGAAGCCTGAGGTGACGGAGAGGCGAGCAGGGGGCACCTCACAGAGGCCACAGGAGGGAAGCCTGTTGTGAGGACCGAGGCCTGCTGAGTCTGAGGATGAAGGACGGGAGGACGCCTGCGTGGTCCTCTCGAGAGAGCAAAGGGAGTAGCGACAGAGTATCTCTGTGGCCGTGGCTGGGTGCAGAGCTGCGGTGGCACCCAGGTCCAAGAGGGAGCTGCACCCTTCGCTTGTGTTCAGACTCAGCACATCTGTGCAGCCTGACGACCATCCCACGGCCCCTGCTGCCAGCCCCCTTCTAACCTGTGGCTTCCTTCTGTTCTGCACACGTGTAGGGGACAAGCCATTGACTTGGTCACTGAGAGAGGCTGGGCTGGAGGAGAAGGCGCAGGGTGTGTTTGACAAACAGCCGGGGACAGTGGGTCCCAGCCCTCGGCAGGCTCCCTGGTACTGGAACAGCCTGGGCCCTGCAGTCCCACGTGGTGGAGAGGAGCCCGTCCCCGGAAAAGCCATGGGGGCCCTGCGGTGGCTGAGCCTAGTGGCAGAAAGAAAGGGGCAGGCCGCGCACCTGCTCTCAGACTCTGATGGACCAGCTCTTCTCCCCTGCACGGGGGTGCAGTGCTGTCAGAAGCAGGGCAGGCTTCGCGGGCATCACTCCAGAGGAGGAACATCAGCCTCAGGAACACCCCTCCTCTAACAGGGGCAATGGGGTGCCCTTGCTGGCTCTCGCCCCTTCCTCTGCTGCCAACGGGACCGGCCGGGCTTCTGTGGGCCTCCACTGTGGGTTTCCACGCTGAGGTCAATGGTGATGCATCTGGGCCAGCGTGTCCTCTGGTGTGGATGGCCAGTCGTCTCCGCAGCCGTGGTGAGATGATGCTGAGGGCCCAGGCAAATGTGGGCAGCACCTGAGCCCCGGACACACATGAGGGGCCGATGGTCATGCGGCTCAGCCCACCCCTGGCTTGCTGGGCCTGTCTCTCATCTGTAAAATGAAAAGATTGAAGCAATTATTCCAAATTGCTCTGAGGTCCTTTGATTCTAAGCTTTATTTCTGGAGAAAAAATATGTTTATGTTGAGATCATTTTAGCAAATTGTTTCCCAGAGTAAATTTTATTTTAAAGGCAACTGTAACTCATTTGTGTTCTTCCTACTGTCCAAATCTTTACAGTGAAATACTGGCATGTCTTTCTCAGTGTCTAATTCAAGCAGCTCAGATTCTTCAGGACAAGGAGGAGCAGGGGCCCCTCAAGGAAGCCAGGGTCAAAACTCTGGTGGGTGCAGAGCACAGGCAACTCTGTTGGTTCTCACTCAGATCCTCGCAAGGAAGGCAGGCAAAAATGGCAACCTCCGTAATAGCTGTACCCATCCATCATCCACCCATCCATCATCCCACCCATCAACCCATCCATCCACACCTCCGCCATCTACCCATCCATCATCCACCCATCCATCAACCCATCCATCAACCCATCCATCTACCCATCCACCATCCACCCATCCATCATCTACCCATCCATCACCCACCCAGCCATCAATACATCCATCCAGCCAGCCATGCGTCACTCACCCATCTATCAATCCATCCATCATCCACCCATTCATCAATCCATCTCTCATCCACCCCATCCAACAATCCATACATCCACCCATCCATCATCCACCCATCCATCAATACATCCAGCCAGCCAGCCATGCGTCACTCACCCATCTATCAATCTATCCATCATATACCCATTCATCCATCCATCCATTCATCCATCATCCACCCATCCATCCATCATTCACTCATCAATCAATCCATCCATCCACCCACCCATCAATCCATCTATCTACCATCCATGAATTCATCATCCATCCATCCATCCATCATCCCTCCACTCATCCACCCATTCACCCGTCCCTACATCCATCCATTCACCCACCTATCCATTCATTCAACATGTACCCATCCATCAATCCGTTTATCAATGCATTCATGAATCCATCCATCTATCCATTCATTCATCCATCCATCCCTTCACCCATTCGCTCACCCACCCATCCCTCCATCCCTTCATTCATCCATCATTCACCCATCCATCAATCCATCTATCCATTCATTCCTTCACCCACCCATCCCTCCATCTCTTCATCCACCTGTCCATCATTCACCCATCCATCAATCCACTATCCATTCATCCCTTCACCCACCCACCCATCCTGCCATCCCTATATCCACCCATCCACCCATCCATCCATCACCCACCTATCCATCTTTTCATCCATCCATCCATCATCCACCCACACACCTGTTTGTCATCCACCTACCCATCCATCTTTTCATCCATCCATTCAGAGGAGCTCCTGCTTCCTGGTTGCTTTGCTGGGTACCTAAGGCCATGCCCGTGGAGCTCAGCAGTCTTGTCCTGTGTCAGGCGATGATAAAGGCAAGGGGGCAAAGGAAAGAAGGCGAGCATGGTTAGGGGATAGAGAGTGACGTGGGAAACTGAAAGGTAGAAATCTCAGGAGACGCCAACCCCCGCATGTCACATCAGCTCGGGCCACTCTCATTTTGTTATAGCAGATTAAGCTGCACACACCAGATAGGCAGATACATAGTCAGATACAAACAGACATAAAGACAGAGGTAGATGGATCCACAGATAATAGACAGATCAATGCGTAACAGAGAGATGAGAGAAAGATGAGAAACGGATAAATTACAGACGATTAGACAGCGGGATATGCGAACTTTCATACCCACAGCTCAGACACAACACTGCCCCTGTGTGTGTGTGCACTTGTGCCAGACACACGGCAGATTTGCAACGAGCATTTGCTTCCTGAATGTCTACGGGACAGCATTTGGCTTTCCCAGAATCCCTAGAGGGGTGTGCCAGGGAAGGAGTCCCCGGTGAGATTTCTCAGAATTGAGAACTCCTGCGCCTCACCATGGGTGGTGGGAGTTGGGGCTTCTCAGGACAGGGCCCAGGAGACCCTGCGTAGCTGCGTCCGGGGAGCACAGGCCTGGAGGAGGCTGCACAGCAGTCAGGCCCTACCAGCAGAGGCCGTGCTGGGCCTGAGGCTTGCAGCTCTCTCCTGTTGCTTCCCTTCTCAGTGGGGACACCCAGGTTGGGGTGGGAGCGGTGACGTCCCCAGCACCAGGGGGTCCTGATGCAGGGACCCCACCCACCACGCAGGGCTCTGCCCACAGAGGCTGCGGCATCCGAAGCTGCACCCTGCATCCCTCACACTGGCCTGTGTCTCTCCATTCCGACACCAGTCAACAGCCGTCTGCCGAGTGGGGAAAGCGCAAGCAGGTGCGCTGGGCTCACGGTGGTGCTGTGGCCATTCCTCCCATCTGGGCACCTCCTGGTGTCTGATTTCCTCATTTATTTGCCCGGCTGCCTCCAAGCTGGCTCTGGGGCCACCACCCCCAGGAAGTCTGTCTGGATGCCCTTGCCCAGGGTGAGTGAGTTTCTCTCCCTTGGGGCCCCTCACTCTGGACCTGTGTGGATCCAGCCCTGACAATGGGCCTCTGCTTTCACGTCCCACCCACGGGGACTCGGGGTCCCTGAAGACAGAGGCCACATTCAATTCATCTCAGTCCCGGCACCAAGCACAGTGTCGGCAGAAAGCAGCAACTAGATACATTTTTTGTTTAATTTGCCCAATTTGATCAATAAAAAAAGAACTCTTATCCTGCACTAGAAGTCCCAGCTGAATTTGCTGCCTGGATCTGCTCTAGAAGGAGAAATAGACGTTAGCTCCAAGTCTCTGCAGACTGCACAGCACTAGCATGATGTAATTAACTTTTCCAGCCTCCAAGGTAGTTTGATGTTAGCTCAATTTTATTATATTTCAGAATTTTCTCTCAGGTTTTTAATTCCTCAGCTTCATTCAAAAATGGTACCTAGACGAAGTCTTGACAGAGAAAGAGACGCTATTTGTATCTCTGTTACGTCTTGAATTATGTTGAATTGTTTTCTTGATGCAGGCCCCCCACCTGCAGCAAAGTCCTCACTGCAGCAAACGCAGCCCGGCTGGGGGCCGCCGGGGCAGGTAGGGGCCAGGCTCTGTTCAGTGAGCACGGGTCCACTCTGCAGGGGCTGTAAGGAGGGGCAGCCTCTCCCTGAGCAAAGCCAGACGCTGAGAGCTTCCCACGCCTGCTCCAGGTTCTTCTGCCCTCTTGAAAATGTTGTTTGAAGAAGTACCTCTGGGAAGAAGTCAGACACGGTGGCTGATGGAGGGGCATGGGTGTGCTTCACAATCAATAGGAAGCCACTCAGTGGCTTGAGAGCTGTCCTGGGTGGCCAGCGGCATTTCCTTTGGAATCCCAGACAGCAACTGTAGAGGGCAGGTGGGGGCCTGCAGGGCTGTGGAGTGCCCTGCAAGGCCTGAGTGCCTCCGGGAATGAGCTCGGGAGGTGTCACACATCCAGACGATGTCCACGGCAGAAATGGGCCTCTGGTCAGCCCTGGGGGGGTCAGCGCTGAGGGGTGGACAGTCCTTCGGTGACAGTCTTGGAGAAGCTTAGGACCTGCCCCAGCTGTGAAACCCTCCCTGAGGTGGCTCACCCTGGGCAGGGGCATCCAGGGAGACATCCTGGGGGAGGTGGCCCCCAGGAAGTGCAGCTTCGGATGCCGCAGCCTCTGTGGGCAGAGCCCTGCATGGCGGGCAGGGTCCCTGCATCAGGACTCCCCGGTGCTGAGGATGTCACCACTCCCACCCCAACCTGGGTGTCCTCGCTGAGAGGGGAAGCAGCAGGGGAGAGCTGCAAAGCCTCAGGCCCAGCACGGCCTCTGCTTGTAGGACCTGGCTGCTGTGCAGCCTCCTCCAGGCCTGTACAGTGTCTCCTGGGCCCTGTCCTGAGAAGCCCCAACTCCCTCCACCCATGGTGAGGCTCAGGAGTTCTCAATTCTGAGAAATCTCACTGGAGACTCCTTCCCTGGCACACCCCTCTAGGGATTCTGGGAAAGCCAAATGCTGTCCCGTAGACATTCAGGAGGCAAATGCTCGTTGTAAATCTGCCGTGTGTCTGGCACATGTGCGCACACACACAGGGGCAGTGTTGTGTCTGAGCTGTGGGTATGAAAGTTTGCATATCCCCCTGTCTAACTGTCTATAATTTATCCATCTCTCCTGTGAGGCTGGCGGCACCCAGCTTCTGCCTGTCTCAGGGGTTCTGAGCGTGGGCAGCAGCCCTGAGTTCCTGGCCACCGTGCTTGGTTTCTCAGCCCTTCCAGAAGGCTGCAAGCTATGCGAGAGGAATATATTTATTTTCTTTCTTTTTTGTTTTTGTTTTTTTTCTCAAATGGCTGGACTTGTTTTCTGATTCTTACATGTGAGAAGGATGATTGGACATTCTTCTTTGGTCTCTCAAAGTTTATGTGGAAATTCTCATGATCTAGTGCTTAGTAAAAATTAGCACTAAACAGCTGAACAGTAAATTATAATAGTGAACAAAAATAAAATTGAAACACATAGCAGCAAAAATTCTACAATCTATGTTAGCAAATCACAATCACAGATATGTAAAAAAAGGGTAATATGTCTTGCTCAACTGGAATTTATCCTAAAAAATATAAAATTGCTTTAAGATTAAGAAAAAAGTCAATGAATGAAATTCACCACCTTATTAGAATACAGGGGGAACTAATTTTCATCCCAATATTTCAGGAATAAAATGTTAATGCAATTAGAAATCGATTTATGATAACTCATAGCAAACTAGAACAGAAAGAATTTCCTTAATTCTGTAAGAGGCATCTACAAATAAAACCTATTGCAAATAGGTTTTAATGTCAAAATACTGAAGCTATCCTCCTATGATGGTTAATTTCATGTTTCTATTAGGCTCGGCTACGGTACCCAATTATTTGGTCAAACTGCAGTCAAGGTGTTACCAGGAAGGTATATTTGGGTGTGGTTAACATTTAAATTAGTAGGCTTTGAGTAAAGCAGCTGACCCTCCACAATGCAGGTGGGCCTTGTCTCATCAGTTGGACACTTAAGATCCAAGACTGTTTCCTGACGAAGAAGGAATTCTAACCCAGATGCCAACATGGAAACCCTGCCTGAGTTTCCAGCCCACCGGCCTAGCCTACAAATGTCAGATGTGCCCGCCTCTGCAGTTGTGTGAGCCAATTTCCTTAATCTCTCTCTTTATCTATCATCTGTCTATCTATTTATCTATCTATCATCTATCTATCCAACTATCATCCTCCATCTACCTCCATCTGGACCATTAGCTCAGTTTTTCTGGAGAACTCCAACACAGACTTGGGGACAGAGATTGGTTCTAGAGAAACAAAACCTTAAGACTGAGTTTTCTGAATCTGTTCTAAGGTTTCTGTAATTTGGTTTTCTAAATGGATTGGGTTTAAACCATGAATAATCCTATTTCCAACAGTGAGGAGATCACTAACAGTCTATGGCGTTGAGTAAGACAATTATACCAGACGTTTGTTTTTAAAAAATGGCAAGAATGAATTTGTTAAAAATGGTTGCAATGGAGGAGAGAGATTTAATTCAACTCTGATTACAGCAAGGACAGCTGGAGACTTGAACCCACAGGTACGGTCAGGAGATCAGTGGATGGAAAACTGGCAAGAGGGAGTTGGTGAGGTAGCAAGGCTGGGGATTCTCGCCAAACTGACTCAATGAGATGCTTGCTAAAGGCAGGTAGAGGTCCTCAGATGTCAAGAGTGAGGGAGGAGGGATTCGATAATGGAGGGGGAGATTCTTGCTAAACTATCTCAGCAGGACTCTTTACTAAAACTGAGCTGGGAAGGGGAGCAGCCTCAGACCAAGGCCTCATTGAGAAGAGGGCTCTGAGGAGCCTGACTGAAGCTTGGTCAAGGAGGGAGACCTTGTCAGGGCATGATGTGGCGAGAAGGAAGTGCAAAATATCACTATGGAATGCTCCTAATCCAATACTCCTGAAAGTCGAGGTTCTGGGGGGCTGTGTATATTAAGCTTTTGAGCATTGTTGTCCAAATAATGAGTATATTGAGATTTACTGGTTTCTCCTAATGGCAATGGACAAAGTGGGGAAAGAAAAGGGTGAGCTGAGGGACTAGAATTCCCAGCTCAATTCCTACACGAATAACCTGAAAGCTTCTATGTCTGCCCTGAAAGAAACCCTTACCTCCTGTAGCTGTAGGGCTGAGACTGAAACCCAAACCCAGAGTCTCGTTCTGTGTGTGGCTGAATTACAACACAAGTTGATTTCCCAGCCTCACAGGGTTGTTTTCTATTAAAGTAAGTGCATTCATTCCCAAAACCAGGACTGAGCCAACAACGTTTCTCTGTAGTCACTTACATTCAACATTGTACTGTAGGTCCTTGGCAGTGCTCTATTGAGAGAAAAATGAAAAGAGATACAGAAAATAGAAAAGAGAGAAGAAGTAATATCTTTGTAGATGACATGATTGCATGAAGAATATTCAGGGAAATCTATAAGCAGGTCATTAGAATTAATTAGGGAATTTAGCAAGGCCAACATATAAACTAAATATTATTTCCATATACTTGTAACAAGCAGTTATCATACTATCTACAATAGAACAAATAATTAGATATCTACTTACATATGTGAAAGAAATATACATTAAAGAAAAATAAACGTTGCTGAGAGAAACTAAGAGAGTCTAAAGAAATGTGGAGATGTACCATATTCATGGATTGGGAGACCCAGTATTGAGCTGTCAGTTCCTCCCACACTGATCTACAGATTCATTATAATTTCATTAAAAACTCCATCATATTTTTTTGTAGAAATGTCTACAGTGATTTTAAAGTGAATAAGAAAAGTTAAATGATACAGAAGAGACAAGACAACCACTGAGAGAAGTAACTAATTGGAAGACCAACCAGCAAACTCCTAGACTCTCTGTAAAGCCAAAACAATGTTGACACCATGGTATTGGCATGAAGTTAGACAAATGAATCAATGGAACAGAATGCGAAGGCCTGAAACAGACCCACACCTACGCCAAAGAGTCACCACAGAAACCAAGGATGCCTCGGTAAACTGTCTCAGTCGATTCCCACTGAAAAAAGGAATCTTCATGTCTTCCTCACACCATTGATTTGAAGTGATTATTGTCCTAAATGTAAAAGCAAAAATAAAAAGCACTTAGAGAAAAACAAAATAGGGCAGCGAGACCACATCTCTCTGACCCTCCCCTTCTTTCAAAGGGCTCACCTGATTAGGCCAGGCTTACCTGGGCAATCCCTCTTGACTAACTCAAAGTAAACTGATTAGTAGCTAATCACTGGAATGATTTCCCATCATATTCAGAAGAGACAAGACCTGACTTCCCACACACCCTGGTGAGGAAATTACTCTGAGGGAGTACTCTGGGGCAGGAATCCTGGAGGTCACCTTAGAATTCTGTCTAGCACAGACATTATGTCCAAAACATGCTGATTTCTCAAATATATATCTATTGAGTGTGAAAGCTTCTGCTAAATACCTGAAGTCAAAACTAATGAGCCTAGAGTAATTGCAATCGACGGTGGCCTGCTGTATTTCTTGCAGGAGTGGAGCTCTGAATTCATGGCCCCTCACCCACCTGCAGGTGTGTGGGGTCAGCCAGAGTCCACACAGGACTGGGCTGTCGTGAGCTGGCCTGGGGTCTGGAGGTGCTGGGACGGCCTCCAGGATTTGAGCGTCCACAGTGGGACCCTTGGAGGGAGCTGCCTGCTGTTTTGAGCAGGAGAGGTGGAGCTCTCTCCCCCTTCCTTGTTCCCTTCCCTGGAGGACTGATGTGCCTGCCAGGGTCTCTGCTCCAGCTTCACTGGGGGGAGAGGGCTAGTGATGGACAACAGTGGAGGGGAGGGTTCCAAGAGGACCCACAGTGCTAACATCTGTGTTGCAGGGGTGCAGCAGGTCAAGTCCTGTAGTGGTGGGCCTGGAGCCGGGGGGCCCTGCGGCAGAAAGGAAGCCCCACAGTGCTGACCACCCCCATGGGAGGAGGAACAAGAGCTCTTCCAGCTTCTGCAGGTGTTGGGTCAGGACCCACTGTGGCTCCATTAAAGGAAAGGCAAGCTGAGGAGCCAGCTGTGCCCTCTCAGGTCATGGCTGACCCGTGGAACAGACTGGTGCAGGGGCCAGGCAGGCAGAAGGCAGGACAGGGGAGGGTGATGGGTGAGGTCTGAACGCCAGTGCAGGAGAGAGGGGCCTGCGTTCCTGACCCCACCTCTCCCTTCCTCCCCCTGCGTAGAGGAGAGGATCTTTCAGTGTGAGTGGGGAGGGGCTGAGACACGAGCTCTGCAGACACTGTGCTGACCCTGCACAGACCTTCCGGGTCTGGAGCAGCCCTTGGCAAAAAGCAAATCCATGTGGTCAGGAGCTCATGGTGAGATAGAGACTTATTTAGAAACAATAATAATAATAAAGCCCAACAAGCAAGAGAACATTTCAAATTCTTGCCGCCGTAGTAACTAAGATGGTTGGAAGGATGAGCTGGGTCACGGAAGGAGGCCCTGGGTGTTCAGAATGAGCCAGTGGGCTTCTGGGCTGCAGGGGTACCTGCCTCCAGGACCCAGACCTCTGCCCCAGTCCGCCGGTTTCCCAGCTCTGAGGCCAGCACTGTCTGGAGCCCTGAGGAGGCCCAGGGGGCAGGACCAGGACGGTGCAGCCTCCGCCACCCCCAACTCCCTGAAGCAGCCGGTCTCAGACGCAGGGAATTGCAGCCGAGGGCGACGGTCCCAGGAGGATCAAAGGTGGGACCTTCCAGGGTGTTCACCGTGGCCCCCACTGCTTCCAAACCACCAGGGGTGGCTCATCCACCCCCACAGCCTGTGCCATCAGGAGAGGCCAGGCCATCCATCTGGGTTTAATTTGGAAATTAGGCAGTGTTCGAGTTCCATTATGTGGCAGAATTAGCCGCCGGAGAATGAGCTATGGCTTCGTTAATGAGGGGAGACAGGGCTGGGAGCCGGGAGGCTGGCGAGGTCATCAGAGGGAGGAGGGCTGCAGCCACCCTGGGGGGCCGGACACCTGGACCCCACCTAGCTGTCAGCTGCCCCCAGAATCCCTGGTGTGGCAGGATCCCAGCTCCGGCCAGCCCATCTCCAGGACATTCCCGGTGTGGGGTGTGTGTTCTCTCCCCTGCTCCCCCGTCCCGAAGCTTGCCTCCCTCCTCAGACCTGACTCCGTTCCAGGAACCCCCATGAAATGGGACAGATGGGCCATTTTAGGAGGAGGTTGGGATCTGTGCTGGGTGATGAGGGCTTAAACTGCCATCTGTGGCCATGCTGGGAGGATGGGCCAGAACTCAGCGTGTCCGGGGAAAGCCGGTGCAGCCCGGCCCTGAGGGCCTCAGAGGGCAGCGCCAGGGGATTTGGAGCCTGGGGAAGGACAGAGCGGGGAGAAGACAGAATGTAGCAGGGACGGAAGTGACAGGGAGGCACCGTCTCCTCCTGTGCCTCCGCCTCCCCCAAGTCAGCCTGAAAGAAGGGCCTCTCTCAGCCTCACGGAGGCAGGACTTGTCCCCTCACTGGGACTGTTCGTCCCGACGGGGCTGTACTGACCTGGCATGGGCAACCTTGAGTACTGCCCCTGGGTAATGAGAGACCCTCGTCCCTGCTCAGGCAGCTTTGCCAGTGCCTGGAAGGTGACTGCCACCTCTGCTGTGCCCCTCCCTGGACAGGCCATACGGCCAGCTCCTCCTGCCTGCCAGGTCTGGGGACCACTGGCAAGCTGTGCCAGGGCTACCCACCCAGGGCCTGTGGGGGGGCCTGAAGGTCTGGGTCACTGGGGCTCCCCCTCCTGCACCCTGCCGGGAGCCACCACCGTTAGGAAGGGTCCTCCAGTCCCGGGGGCCAGCCCACCTTGCCCGTGCTGCTTCCTGAAGGCTCTCCGTGGTGGCTGCTCTGTCCAGGCTGATGGTCAGCCTGCCCCAGGAAGAGCCCCGGATTGGGGGCAGGGTCTCTGCAGCCCCCAGGCCAGCGCCTCTCAGCAGCAGGACACTGCACAGGGCCGTCTTCTGCTCCCTGAAGAGAGGTCTCTGCCAGCATGAGGCAGGAAGACCCCCTGACGGGGCTGAGGCTGGGGGTTGGGAGTGTAGTGGACTCAGCCCAGAAAGTCGCCCCCTGGCCCCCGGCCGGTCCTCTAAGGGGAAAGCCAGCCCCTGTGCATGGCCCAGCATCCACCCATTTCCACGTGTGCTCCCAGGGAGGACGGCTCTGTGTGTCCTCCCTGCCTCCTCCTCCTGCACTGTCCTATAGGGCTTCAGAGAGTTTATCTCCTCCTTATGTGCATGGCTGTTGCATTCTGGGTGCAGTCCCCGGAGGAGCTCCTCCCAATTCTCCCCTTTTAGGAGACCTCTCCCCTCCAGTCACCCCCTCCCAGGGCCCTGCCTCACTGCAGCTTTGCTTCTATATCTTGGGGTGCTAAGACGCACCTGCCACCCCGTAGCTGTGCTCAGTGACTTGTCCTCCCCGAGCCCCACTGGCTGGCGGGGGATGGGGGCCCCTAGGCTCCCAAGGACCAGGAGAGGGCAGCGGCAGAAATCAAGCCGCCACCGGGCTCAGAACCCTGGGACCCCAGCTTGTGCTCACACCTCTCAGACGCCAGTGCCCCCCACCCTTGGCTTAGCTACTTGCCACCACTCCCTGCCACGCCCTGACACCCCCTGCTGCCCCCCACCATCCCCCCAC
>NW_016107644.1:2042782-2046029 GCF_001604975.1 Cebus imitator
CCTGGAGCTGCGGGTGGGGCTCTGGTTGGACGAGCAGAGAGCCCTGTGCATGGGTGGGTTGCACAGTGTAAGAGCCGGCAGGAGGTGTGGACTCTTTACCTCTGCTGCTCTCTATCAGCCAGTGGGCCTGGGGAAGCCCCTCCTCCCATTGCAGGCCCCCTCTGGGCTGGGCTAAGGGCTGAGCACAGGGAGTTGAGTCTGGGCCTGGAACCGGTGTGGCCCGTGCCACCTGGCACAGGGGTGGACTCGGGGACCCCTTCCTGAGCCCCTGACATCGTCATCACAGAGGTGCCCCAGGACCTGTGAGACCAGGAAGCCCCGGGTGCCCGGAAGACCTGCTGGCCTCTCCCATCACGTTCCACCTGCCCTGAAGTGACACTTGGCAAGGTCCCTGCCAAGATCCCCAGGCCAGGGCTGCAGGGACAGTGAGCCATGAGGCTGTCCGGGGCCCAAGAGAGAAAACGGGGTGAATCAGGGGCGGGGGCAGTGAGAACCCCCCTACTGGGCCCTCCCGGCACCTCCCTCGGTTGGTGCTGGCCAAGGCATCCATTGCAATGGTCTGGGGCCCACGGGGGCTGCTGGGACCACCCACTGACAATGCCCCTGCCCACGGAACGCAGGAACAATCACGGGCTCAAACCCTCCCCAACTCCCACCCCCACCTCTGAGGTGGGATCATAACAGCACCTCAGGCAAGGGCCCTGGTTCATTTTGCTTTTCTCTGAGGCTCAGTGAGACTCTGCAGGAAAAGCTTTGAGGGAGGGCGGAGGGGCTACCGCGGGTCTTTCGTCAGCACCTGAGCACCTCCAGAGTATCTCGTGAGGAAGACACCCCCACAGACTCCACAGCTGGAGACACCACTGGGGGATTCCTTCCCCGACTTAGCGGTAACTTCGGGGACCCTAAGAGAGGGGCAGGGAGGTGGGCGCCCTGAGCATCAGCCTTGGGGGTCCTTCTTGGTCAGCCTCCTTCCCACTGCAGGGGAGACCTCAGGGCTCCTGGGACCCAGGAAGGCCAGGGCCTGGGGAGGGTGGGGGTCCCTCCTGGGTGGAGGCTCCCCGGAAGGTGCCAAGGGGGGAGGAGCCATCCCTCCCCGTTCCCTTCTCTCCTTTCCTTCCAGAACCTGCTCTGGGGCGGTGGGGCCAGGATGCCCCTTCTCAGGTGGCCTCACTTCCTCAGGAGACTTTGCTCTGGGAGGAGGTGGGGTCTCAGACGCAGGAGAGAAGCTGGTGGTGGCTCGGGACTGAAGGGACTCATGGTGACTGCTGGCTTACCAGGACAAGAAGGACATGGGGGGCGCACACAGGGTCCCAAATGCCACGGGCAGCTCACCGGGATGGGGCCGGGGCTGCAGGTTTGGCAGGAGGGGTCTTGGTGGAGGACCGGGATGGGGCCGGGGTGTGTAGGCCTGGTGGGGAGGGGTCTTGGCCGCGGCGGGGGGCCGCCCAGGCTTCAGGGGCTCTCCCTGCTTTTGGAGGACATGTTGATGGTCAGGGGCGAGGCCGGGAGAACAGCCCTGGGGGCACTGGCGGGACCAGAGCCCCTTCCTGTGCTCAGGAGCCTCACAGTCCAGTACAGAAGACGTCATGTTCAATTATTCTGTGAAAAGGCCAGGGGTTTTCACAATTCAACACCCCATTAGCTGATAATTCAGCACAGATTCTCATCTAATGTGACTATATTTTATACAAATTATTTCAGACAAGAATTCAGTCCTTAATAACATTGATCTTCATAAAATTGTCACCCAGCATCTTGTCTGAGGCCCCAGTGCTTCGGTTTGAAGTCACAAATCAGAGTGTGAGACCGCTGCGGAGGACTCCGTGGTCCGGAGCCCGTGGTGGACGTGGTGCAGGCCGGGGCTTCTGAGGGCACCGTCTGCGGAGCTCCTGAGAGAGCTGGGAACCCATGGTCACACTTCCCCCACTGGGGAACCCTGCAGCCCCGCCCATGCCCCTCGGTGAAGGGTGGTGAAGGGGGAGCCACGTCCCTGCCGCCAGCCCCTGTGGTCCACTCGGCACCTTCCACCCCCCTCCGCACAGTTTGGGGACCTGCGGTTTCCCGGACACTTTGGGAAGGGACTGGCAGGTTCCTGGAAGGCCAGGGACCTCGTGAGAGCACCCGGACTTCGTGACAGGCACCCGCCAGCACTTGGGGGAAGATTCATCGCGGGACTGTGCGACACAGCAGGGCCATTGCCCTAATACGTTATCAGGCTTGTTGAAATATCAATTTTGCACGTGGCTTCACACAGCTGCCTGCGGCCCTGCTCAGGCCTATTACTTAATCCTTCTGTCATTAAGAAATCCAATCTCTGATGCCAATGGCTTTGGGGGGGGGCAGGCGCTGGCTAATAGACCTCGAACCATCTGCTAATTGCGGCACCTCAAACCAGGAGAGCAGATGCAAGGGAGTGAGGAGGTCAGGGAACAGCACCAAGGTGCCCGACGAGGCCCCGACATTCTCGGGCACCCACCGGCTCCCTTCTGAGCCTGGACACTCACGTGCAGCTCTGCAGACAAGATTTCCAGAGTTCCTCACAGCTCTGCACGTGAGACTCACCCAGCCCCGCACTGCTATGCACACGTGACTCACACAACCCCACACACTCTGCACACAACTCACACAACCCCGAACACTCTGCACACGTGACTCACACAGCCCCACACTGCACACGTGACTCACACAGCCCCACACACTCTGCACATGTGACTCACCCAGCCCCTCACTGCTGTGCACACACAATTCACACAACCCCACACACTCTGCACACAACCCCAAACACTCTGCACACATGACTCACACAGCCCCACACGCTCTGCACACATGACTCACAACCCCACACAATCTGCACATGTGACTCGCCCAGCCCCTCACTGCTATGCACACGTGACTCACAACCCCACACACTCTGCACACATGACTCACACAGCCCCACACACTCTGCACACGTGACTCACAACCCCGAACACTCTGCACACGACTCACACAGCCCCACACACTCTGCACACGTGACTCACAACCCCAAACACTCTGCACACATGACTCACACAGCCCCACACACTCTGCACATGTGACTCACACAGCCCCACAGGCTCTGCACGAGTGACTCACAGAACCCCACACACTCTGCACACGTGACTCACACAGCCCCACACGCTCTGCACATTTGACTCACAGAACCCCACACACTCTGCACATGTGACTCACACAGCCCCACACGCTCTGCACATGTGACTCACACAGC
>NW_016107644.1:2046239-2079117 GCF_001604975.1 Cebus imitator
ACAGCCCCACAGGCTCTGCACGAGTGACTCACAGAACCCCACACACTCTGCACACGTGACTCACACAGCCCCACACGCTCTGCACATGTGACTCACAGAACCCCACACACTCTGCACATGTGACTCACACAGCCCCACACGCTCTGCACATGTGACTCACACAGCCCCACAGGCTCTGCAAAAGTGACTCACAGAACCCCACACACTCTGCACACGTGACTCACACAGCCCCACACGCTCTGCACACGTGACTCACAGAACCCCACACACTCTGCACATGTGACTCACACAGCCTCACACGCTCGCATATGAGACTCACACAGCCCCACACACGCTGCACACGCGATTTTCTGGCCCCTCCCCTCGCCCCGGTGCTTTCTGTCCAAGCTGCCCGGGCCTTTGTGTCCTGCCAGGGTGTTGGATGGCAGCTCCACCAGGGAGGGACGAGAGGATGCTGGTTCCCCTTTCTGCTGGGCGGCTGTGCCTCCTGAACAACTCTCAGCAGCCTCGACTGTGGGGTGGGCGTTCGTGCGAATGGCTCTGCCCCACATCCAGCTTCTCTCCTCGGCCCTCACTAGGAGGCCCCAGCGCGGTGGGCGGCCTTGTGCAGCTCCAACCCTGGTCCTCCTCTCCAGAGCGAGGTCTGTTGATGGCGATTTTCCGTATCTCAGGCCCGTTTGTAATTGAGGGCGTTGCTTTATCTCTGCATCCCGTTGGCTCTCTGCTCAGCAGGCCCCAGTCCTTCCCCGAGACGCCTGTGTTCCCCAGCATGAATCATTCCCAGCTCTCTTCTCAACCTTCCCAGCAAAGGGCTTCATTTTGGGCCACCTTGATGAAGCTGTCCACGATCTCATCAATGTCTAATCAGAACCAACTGAAACAAGGGCAGATTTTATAAGAATAATTCCGCAACGTAAATGACCGTAAACAACTAATTTTCTCTGTGATCCAACACACGGCTCCCCCCTCATCTCTTGCAGGGACTGTGACCGCAGCTCTGTAAGCACCAGCGCTTGGCCCCCAGCTGCTGCCCATAAGCAGTTTGGCTCACATCCAAGCCTGCTTACCCGTGTCGGCACCAACTTCATGCTCCGGTTTGTATTATTGGTGGTTTTCAAATAAAGGAGCTGAAGACGGTGAGTAGAGCCCCCAGCCTGCTCCGAGGAGGCTGGCTGGAGTGTGGGGCGCACGGGGGTGGCCTCTCCCCTTCGTCGGGTGGTGGCCCCAGCACCCTTCTCCCCCACGCAGTGCCCTGCCCTCCAGTGCTTCTCGTCCTACAGCCGTGCCTTTAGGTTTCAGCAGCAAACGCCGGCAGGCCCGCAGCGCCAGGCCAGGAGCACTCTGAAGGGACGCTTCTTCCGCCTGTGGAGACAGTCAGGGTGCCTGGTCCTCGTCCTTGGGCGTTAGAGGCTGAGCAGGCTACATGCACGGCCTAAGGCGGTGACTTTGCAAAATCAGAAAGCCCAAGGAAAACAATGAAAAAGATGCTGCTCATTGAGAGATGTTCATCAATTATTATTTTTTAGAGAACATTGGAGAGAATGTTTCGAAAAACACATTTAACTTTGGTTATGGGGAAAATATAACAGGATATTAAAAAGTCCATATGGGAAAGCTGGGCCTTCATTAATTTCTCTTTAATTAGCCTTCATTAATTTTGTCATTAGTAAATCTGCCCATGCATTTATTCATTCATCCACCTGCTGCCTTCTGAGGCCCAGGCTTCTGAGGGGCTGTGGCCGGGTGTGTTCTGGGTCTCCAGCTTCTCCCAGACCTCACGACTCCAGCAGCTGAGATGAGCCCTGAGGAGGCCACGGCAGATATTCACAGCAGAGGAGACAGCGGCTCCCAGGTTCCCAGGGCCGGAACAGTGGCCCTGGGCAAGCAGGAGGGATGGGCACACAGAGCTTTCAGATGCAGGAAGGGCAGAAGGAGCAGAGCCAAGGTGTGCATGGGCACCAGGTGTGGAAGAACGGTGAGTGTCGGTGCCTCTTGTCTGGATGGCGGAGGGAGGGCAGCTGGTTTAACATGGAAGGTGGTTGGTTTTTGCTGGACTGTGAGCTCTTGAGGGCAGAGACTACATCCGCCTTGTTTCACGTGTATTCTGCTGATGGCATGAATGGAAAGATGAAATTGAAAATAAGAAACGCCGCTGTGCTCATGGGGAGTCTGGTGCTGAGAACCTCCCCGCTCCCGAAGCTGCACATGGCTGTGGCTCCCATCTGTGGCTTCACCAGCGAGGAGCTGGTGCTGCGTGGCGGGGCCCAGCAAATGCCTGGCACCCTTCGGGAGCTCAATCCCCTGCCAATTTCTGAGAGAGATGTGTCCCTTTTCTTTGGAATACCCTAGAATCAAAATCCACCCTGTCCACCCATGAGGGTTCCACCAAGCCATGCGGCGTGCAAGGCCCAGGTTCAGGGGCCACATAATACAGACGGTCCCTGGTTGACAATGGCTCCACACGGGACTTTCCAGCTTTACCGTGGTGCGGATGTGGTACACATTCAGTAGACACTGTGCTCGGAGGACAAAAATTCCAGGCTTTGCTTTCTGTACAGTTATTCCATGAATTACAGGAGAAAGTCCACACTTCAGTATACGACGGCCTTTGTGCCAGCTGATTTTGCCCAACTGTAGGCTGACGGAAGAGTTCAGGGCATGTTTCAGGAAGGGCAGGCAAAGCTACGAGGCTAGTGGCGTTCCGTGTGCTCACAGCATTTTCAGTTTATGACATCAAAAGTCAAGGAGCATCTGGGCTCCCACCCTGGAGTCCTCACCTAGTTCCACAGGACAGTGTCGCCTGCCAAGACCCGCAGAGCCTCAGTTTCTGTATCTGAGGCTTGGGAAGAATCAGCTGTCCTGAAAGGCCACTGTGAGGTTGATGCCCATAACCTGCTGGCAACCCGTGTTGGGGCTGGGCTGGGACTTGGAACACTGGGGCTGTCATTGTCATTGGGAAATGGGTCTCAGGGAAACCTCTGCCCCTCCCACCCCAGCATGAGGCAACGGAGACCCCGCACTGCCCTCCCCTCCTCCCCTGGACCCTTGAGTCTCCTGCATGAGGCTCCCAGGCTGGAAGGCCCAGGAGGAGGTTTTGGGAAGAGGCTGGTTCACTTGACAGCCCCTCCAGCATGCCAGGCTGCTGACTTCAGCTTCCTGACAGACAGGAAGCAGCTCAGGGCCTCAGGGGCGTCTGTGGGTCTCCCCCGAGCCCAGCGCCCAGCAGGTGCATGTCAGTCTTTCCACGGTCATCATGGGGGGAGCAGAGGCACCAGGGGGCCAAGGTGTGGGGCGGGCTGGCTGACCACTGGGCGAGGGGAAATGGAGCCAGTAGCCGCTCCCCACGTTGCTCCATCTGGTCCCTGTCTCAACAAGACACCTTAGTCCCTGGCTGTAGAGGATGCCCCTCCACAGACGGGGAGCCTGAGGTCACAGAGCCTGTGTGTCCACACCAGATTGTCCATCAGGGAGGGACGGAAATGTGGCTGAAGCCAGGACTGTGGGACCCCCGAGCCCAGGCTTACAAAGGAAGGTCCAGGGCTGGCCAGCTTACTCTTCCACCTCAACAGTGTCCTGGGAAGGTGGGCATTCCAAGGAAGGACCTCAAGAAAGGTCGTTCTTCGGCCGAGCGGAGTCCAAGAAAGCTGGTTCCTCTGCTCCTGTGGAACGCTCACTGATCACGCCCCACCTGCACCCACCTGGGGCTCTGTGGCTGGCAGGTGCCGCTGTGACTGCAGCTCACAGGCCGCACCTCTGCACTTAGGACCCACCTCTCCATCCTTCCCGCTTCACCATGGAAGGACACCTGACCTTGGTTTGTGGGGAGACCACGGGGATGACCCCCGCGTCCCTTTCACAGGCCAACCCTTGGGCTTGTCAGGAATTTCAAATGCCATCTGAGCCAGGGTGGGTCAGCCGTGCCAGGGTTCAGAGGCTGCATTTCTCCGAGAGACGAAAAGCCTTCTGAATAATAGAACACAGCCCGTGTTCTGTGTGTAATTCATGGTCCACGCAGGGGAAAGGGCCGGATGGTGGGGCTGCTGGGGCCCCGACACTACAGAGCGCAGGTCTCATCAGATATGTACGTTGAAGAATTTCTCCGTATTAGTTCAGTCTGCAGCCTAATTCAATTAGCTTGTTTCATCTATATTCTTTGACCTTTTTATTTTTTTTTAAATGAAAAAACCTTGTTTCTTTCCTTGCTGGTTTTATTTTAACCATGGTGTAATTTGTCCATCACTTTCTGGCTGTGTGCTCACTCTCTGGGCATGAGGACCTGAGTCGCTGCCCCTCGGTCAGAGGCTGCACCAGGTGCCAGGGCCAGAGAACGGGCCAGGGGTTAGGCGTGCAGAGCCACAGACCAACGCCTCCCCCACCACGCATGGATGGCAGCTGCCCACACCCCCGTCCTCCCAGGCATGGCCCTGAGGCAGGTGACCCGAGCCTCTGCCTTTCTGCTTATGTGGCTTGGAACCCCCAAGGGCTGCAGGTGGAGGGGCTGCCCTGCCAGGCCCAGCCCAGGCGACTTACAGGACTGGGGGCCGCTGGACAGTGCCCATGGGTGGGATATGACCCCCCAGACCTCCAGACATTCCCCAGACCATCAGTGTGTCCGGCTCCCATTCCCTGAGACTTGGAGCCTCCAGGAAGCATGATAAGCACCCTGTGATCTGCCCTCAAGCCCCCCAGACTGGAGAAACGGGGGGCTGGGATCATACACGGGGCATAGAATAAAACCCCAGTAACCCTCACTCAGGCTTCCAAAGCCTAGAGCCCAGCCCTTGTCAGCCCACAGACCTTCTCTGCTGGCCCTGATGTCCCAGCTGGGAGCCCTGGCACCCCTGGCCCCGTCTGCCCCAGCCATGGGCTGCTTCCCTACCTGTTCTCTCTCCCTACATGGGCCTGGCCTCCCCTAAGGGGTCCTCCTGCCTCACCCCCAGCAGCACCTGTGCTCCCTAGTCACTGGCAGACTCACGTACCTTCTGTCCTTCACTTTCACATTGTTTTGCTTGTTGTGTTCTGCTCACTGCCCGTTTCCACCTCCCGACTCCGCTGAGGCAGAGCCCCCTCTCCTGTGCTCCCTGTGCCCTCCGGGTTTCCTTCAGGAGGTGCCATGGCCCTGGGAGGCCTGAACTGGCCAGGTCATGCCAAGCTTGTGATGCAGCCCAAGGGGGTGTCCTGAGAATCGGGGAGCATTGGGCACAACTCCAGCTGAGCCGTAGGCAAACTGCACCCTCGGGAGGTGGGGATGGCCCCCCACCTTCCCACAGAGCACTGTGTGGGAGCCGGAGGGAAGGCAACGCTGCAGAGGAGACGCCTGAGCCGGGGGACAGGGTTGACCCCATCGTGCTGAGCCTTACAGATGGTCTGGGCCCTGGGCACGGTGTGATGCTGAGAACAGTGGCCCCTCTGACGTTCTCCTGCTGAGAATACCTAACCCAGGCTGCTCACGAGAAAAACATCGCACTTATGTTAATATAGGGACAGCCTGCCAAACCCCCTGCCAGGGCACCTCCAAACTACCCAGGGTCCAGGTCATCAAAAACAAGGAGAACCTGAGAAGCTGTCACAGCCAAGAGCCACGTGAGAACCTTGGTGGGATCCTGGGCCAGAAACAATGACACCAGGAGGCAATGAGAGTGCTGAATAGACTGGGCGCAGTGGCTCACGCCTGGGACCCTGCACTCTGGGAGGCCAAGGCGGGCAGATCCACTTAGGCGAGGAGTTCAAGACCAGCCTGGCCAATGTGGAAAAACCCCTCTCTACCAAAAATACAAAAATCAACTGGGCGTGGTTGTGGGCACCTATAGTCCCATCTACTTGGGAGGCTGAGGCAGGAGAATCGCTTAAACCTGGGAAGTGGAGGTTGCAGTGAGCTGAGATCACGCCACCGCACTCCAGCCTGGGCAACAGAGCAAGACTGTCTCAAAAGCAAAATTAAAAAAGCTGAGAAATAGTATGAACTTCTCTTAATTGATGTAGGTGAACTTCAGTATGAGTATCAGTTAATGAACCATAACCAATGTGCATTACTAATGCAAGATGTTACTTACAGGGAAACCTGGCTGTGGGGAGGTGAGATCTACCCTACCTTCACAACCACACCTCCACATCCAAAGCCGTCCTGAAATAAAACGTTTGTTTAAAAGGTGCACGCACAGGTGTGTTTATTGAAATGTCACTTATGACGAAAGGGGATGGCCTCATGACACGGGAGGCCTCGTGCGGCGAGCGACAGCGTGACCCTCGAAAAGAACTCCCGGAATTTCACCTGCATCCAAACCACATTACACTGTGGCTGGAAGATACAGTTTGCAGGTGGGACCAGAAGATCATCACAACCCTACAAACATGCCGTGCCTGGGAGAACGGATGGGAAGAGATGCACTGGCCTGCGCCCGTGCTGTTTCCCAGGGCTCCTGAGCGAGCACTGATTAGTTGGCTGAAAGGCGAGCAACACCTGGACAGGTGCAGCCCGGGGCAGGTGGCTGGAAGGACGGTGCAGTGAGGCTTCCCAGCCGGCAGAGGCTCTCGGTGGTGGGAGCACAGGGCGGGCGCTCCATCCCAGGGCAGAGCAATGGGGAGTCTGCATTCAGTGCCATGGTGTCCATGGCGGGAAACCCACTGTAATTCAGCTAAACACGCAGCGGCCTTGCAGAATCTGAGCTTCCGAGTTGAGTGTGAACATCCAGGCCCCGGGACCAGGTTTGGTTTTGACGGCATTCCAGGAGCCGCCCTCTCTTTGGAACTGGTGCCAGGAGAAGGCAGTGGAGCCGTGCCATGGCCGCCGACGATGGGCTATCGCTGTGCCCATCCTATTAGCAGGCACCAGCCTTCTCCACTCGGAAGATTAAAAATTTCGGGAGTAAATCCAGGTCTTGTCTGACATGACATTTCGGAAGCAAAAGCTCAGAAACTTTTGTGCTCTGTAGTAATAGGATAACATGCTACAGTAGTTACAGTAATTGCCCGGCGCCCCCTCTGCCGCTGGATGCAGCTTTGGAGCTGCTGCCAACACCGGAAATGAACCCCAGCGAGCAGCAGGCAGGGCCGGGAGGAGAGGGCTGGCTGGAGCCACCATCGTTCAACACGAACATCATTAAGGAGACAAAGTGCTGGCCTCCGTTGCCTAACCAATCTCCCCTCAAAACCTGGATCTGCGGCCTGAAGCCTCACCACGAAGACCACCCCCTCCTAGCAACCGCCAAGGGCAGAACCGTGGGGAGGGCGGCTGGAAGGAGCTTTGTGCTTCCCAGGCCCATGGCTGGACAAAGGCCTCCTCGCCCCTGGACACTGGGTTCTTGGGTTCTTGTCTGGGGGTTGTTGGTGGCAGGTGAGTTTGTCCACAAGCTCACTGTACCAGGGGATGGGCTTGAAGGATCCTGGTGATGCACGAAGCCCCCAGCATGGGGACAGCCACCTCCCTGTGATGCCCTGGGAGGGCACTCTAGGTCCACAGCATGGCCATGTGCGTTCTGAATGCAGATATTACAAGGAGATGTCTGGGTCCAGGCTTTCCTGATGGATTCGGAGCTCAGGACAACCCAGAGGAAGGGCAGGTGCACGTCCAGGGCCACATGTGAGCACCAGACCCCTCGCTTCTTGGCCACGGGGGCCCCTCTGTGACCAGCCAAAACCAGGGCACTTAGGACCCTCTTGCCTTGATGCAATGGGTAGAGTGACTGGAGGGCCATCTACCCTCGGGCAGGAAAGATGGCAGCAGAGACCTGTAATCAGAAGCCTGACATCCAGGGCGTAGTGGAGAAAGGCACTGTGGAGGCAAAGGCTGCGGCCATGAGGCCCCCAGCCTGCTTCGAGCCCTGGGATGTGCAGGCTGAGGCACCCCAGCCCCCGCACGGTCGTCTGGACCTGAGGCCCCACCTCTAACACCTCCTGTCTGTCTCCATCGTGGGGGAGGCTTCAGACCCTGACAGGTGGACGGGATGCCAGAGACGGTCAGGGTGCCCTCCGCACTACGGCTTTCGGCTGGCTCATCTCCACCTTGACAGCCCATGTTTCCTCCCTAATCACCCAGTCCTGTACATGTTCTATTCTCAGAAATCCCAAACTCCTGCTCAGCCATCCACCCCACAGCCCCACCCAGTCCAAGACCCCAGCCCCTCTCCCCAGATGAGCCAGCTGCAGGCTCTGCTCCGACCTCACTCAAACTTGCACTATTGCACCTGAGAAATGCCCTCAGGACGTGGCACATTCTATTTCCTCTCTGTCTGGATCTCCCTCCCCACCCTGTCCAAATCTCCTGACCGCCGCCCCCTCCACCCCACCCGACGGACTCTAGCTCTGCCCCCGGCTCTGCCCTCAGTGGCCGGGCTTTGGGAGCCCTCCCAGCACCAGGCCAGACCCGTCTGCGATTTGCTTCCAGGGTCACCTGCAGCCGTCCTGGGCTTGTGGTGACCTGGCCGACATCCATCTGCAGTGAGGGTGGACGAGGTCCCAGGACGGAGACTGTACCTCCCCAAATCCCCGCCACACAGCCTGGGATGGAATCCGGAGCTCCTGAGAGGAGCCTGCAGGGCGCTTTCCTTGTGGATACAGAGAGTAGCTCAGGGGCGGGGGGACAGTGACACAGAAGGGAAGAATGGGATGTCATTCCTCCAGGGGCAGGGAGCACACAGCGATTTCTGGTCAACCCAGGAAAAGGCTCCAAGAGAGACGCTAGTGAGCCCTGGCGAGCGCCTCTGTGCCCGTGGGAGAGGACCCACGGGAGGCCCCACCTGTGGCTCGGCTGGCGGCCGGCAGGAGCCTCTGTGAGCTGCCCCTCGCCCCCAGTGTCCCCTTTCCAGGCTGCATCGCAAGGGTCATTCTTGAAACCTTTATCTGCTTGAGAAACGTCCGTGGCGGCTACCGATCCCTCGGGATTGAAGTCCAAACGCCCCAGCCGGACCCTCTGTGTTTCGGCGTCCATCCTTCTCCTGTCCAGGCCCCCACGTCCTCCCCGAAGTGCTAGACCGGGATGTCCGTATGTGCCCTGTGCTCTTGATCAGAGGATGGACACAGAGATTGATGGTGACACATCCAGGCAGAGATACACAGATGCCTCCGTGATAGACGGATGGTGGACAGGTGCCTTTCTCTATCTATGTGTATACGAATCTATACGAACCGTGCGTACATATAATCCATACGTGGGGACTGTGAGTACATATTTAGACTTCCCGTTGCTAAGTCTTTCAAAGTTTGCTTTGGATTAAAAGAACAAAGAGTTGTCTACGAACAAATGACGAGACAGCACAGGCTGTGTCCCTCAGAGCCACAGGCTGGTAACAGGACGCCCCGTCGGTGTGAAGGAGTGCCAGGCGTGCCGTAGTTGTAACCGAGCCAGCACTGCAGGCCCAGCTCCGCCGGTGACCCCTCCACGCGTCCAGGACGGACACTTCCTGCAGCATCTGCTCTGAGAATCGCCGAATGTCACCTTGGTCTGAGGACGAGGCACGCCGGCTCCAGCGGCTCCAGCGGGTGAAGCTTCTTCCCCGACTCTGCTTCTCATCACCGCTGGCAGTTCTCAGAAACACTCTCGGGCTGGTCTGGGGAGCTTCACCTGCTGGCTGGGCAGCCCTTTCCGCACGGACCGCGGAGCGCGGTGCTCACAGCATCGACGGCGCGCAGTTTAAAACCATTTCAATGTTGGAACCTTTCAGAAACCTGCAAAATGAGTTGGTATGAAGGCCGTGCCTCCGGCTCCATCCTGCTGAGCAGCTCCGTGAGAAAACGGGAGCAAATCCTTCCCAGTTGCTGCTGGTGAGCCCCAGAACGGGTGAATCCCCACCAGCCTCAGCTGACGGGAGCCCCGTCCTGCTCACCCCCAGGACCTGCTAATTTGTAGTTTCCACCAAAACTCCCCATGCAGGTCGGGGCAGGGGGAGGGTGATGATACTGGGCTCACCCCAGTAACAGTGCAGCCCTCAAATGGCCAACGCTGGAGGGCTGTGCATGGGTTGTGGGGAGCTCCTTAGAAGCCAGCCCTTCTTCCTTCCTCCCTCTCTTCCTCCATCCCTCCCTCCCTTTCTCTCTTTCTTGTGTTCTCCCTCCTTCCTCCCGTTCTCTCTCCTTCTTTCTTTCCTCCCCCCACCCTTCCCTTCTTTCCTGGCTCTCTTCCTTCCTCCCTCTACTCCTCCCTCTCTCCCCCTCTTTTCCTCCCTCCCTCTCTCCTTCCTTCCCCCCTCCCTCTCTCCTTCCTTCCCCCCTCCCTCCCTCCCTCCTTCCTTCCTTCCCTCTCCTTCCATTTTCCCTCCCTCCCTCTCCTTCCCTCCCTTTCTCCTTCCCTCCCTCCCTCCCTTCCTTCCTTCCTTCCCTCCTACCATCCTCCCTCCCTACTTCTTCCTTCCTCCTTCCCCAAAAGCCTATTTATCGCTGGCTGTGTGTGGGCACCTGGGCCCGGTCATATGTCAATAAAGACCAAGTCCCCTCCTCTTCCAGGCTGTGTCCCAGGATGGCAGCAGCAGCACCCCCGATGGCTTCCATGAGCCTCCAAGCTCGGTGAGTCCGGCCTGGCTCAGGCTGGTCCCTCTGGCCCTAGACCCCTCCCATCTTCTGCACCCTCTGAGCCTCTCAGCAGGTGCTGCCTGGCCCCCGGTGTTTCAGCAGACTTTTCGGGCCCACATCGAGAGTGCAGAGCAGGTGCGGGTGCAGGTGGGGTCTGTTTGTACAAAGACCCCGCAGGTGCCATTTTCTGTGTGGTAGCCCGCGCCGCCTCTGCCATGAGCCAGTGGATGGCATCTGGGTCTGTCTCTGGACTCTGGTCTCAAAGGCCAGATCGCTAGTCCTGTAGATTTGCAGTCATGTGGAGGCGTCTTGGTATCTGGCTGGGTCCATCCTCAACTTCCTGCTTCCTCAAGTATGCAATCCTCTTGGCTCTTTGATCTGTTCCATGGAATTTAGAATCAACTTGTCAATGACTGGGCAGGGCAGGGTGGGGGGAAGGCTGCTAAGATTTTAACTGATATTAAGTTGGAATGTTCTGATTATTTGAGGGAGACTTAGCATCTTCACAGTACGGGAAAGTGCGATTCCCATTCATTTATGCCAGATTTCCTGTGTTCCCTCAGCACCACCTTGTACTTTTACTATCGATGTCTCTCACATCTTCTGTTTTTATTCAGAGCTATTTGATGTTTTAATGCTATTGTCGGTGACATTTAAAACTTTGTTCCATTTGTTGCTGTTCTAAGGAAATATGATTGATTTTTTCATGTTGGCCTTGAATCTAGCGACCTTGGGAAAATCACTTGTGAAATCGAATCGTTTGTCTGCAGACTTCCTGGATTTTCTGTACACACATTCGTGTCATCGGTGAGTAATGGCACTTTCATCTCTTCCTTTCCAGTCCTTATACTTTAAATTTCTCTTTGCTGTGGGCTGCAGAGGTGGGACCTCTCGGACAATGGTCAGCAGAGGTGTGCTGACCATGGCTAGCCTTCTTTCAGTGCAGACCCCAGGGACATTTTTGCAATATTTCAACACTCACAATATTCGTTATAGAATTTCCTGTAGATGTCTTTCATCAGATTAAAGAATTTCTCTTTCGTTGCAAGGGTGTTTATTGTGTAAAGTCATGAATAAGAGTTGAATTTTATCTGTATTTCTTTCTGCTTTCATCAAGATAATCATGAGATTTTTCTTCCCACTTTCTGTTAGTAGGCTGTATTACTTTGACTTTTTTGAATGTGAAATCACACTTTCTTACCTGGAATAAACTACAGTTGGTCACAACATAAAACACGTTTTACATCATTAAATCAAACTAATCAAGGTCTCAGGAACATGGAGGGAAATGCACCAATTTTAACTGTACGCTTCAGTGAGTTTGTCAAAGTTCAGTCCCCAGGTAACGTCCACCCAATGAAAATACAGAACATTTCCACCTCCCACAGAAATTCTTTCTTGCTACTTTCCATGAAGTGCTGCTCCCCACTCCAGATAAGCACGGATACAATTTCTAGCACCTTGTGTTAAACGTACTCATTCCAGATAAATAAAAATGCAGCGTTTCCCTTTTTGTGTCTGATGCCTTCTGCTAAGCAGGTTGTTGGTGAAAAGCATCCGCTTTTTCATACAACTCCAGAATTCCTTTTAAAATATGAAATGGGTTTTAGAGTAATTTTAGATGTATGGAAAAGTTGTAAAGATAATACAGAGAGTATCTGAACACCTTTACCCACTTTCCCACGATGGTGCTTTACATGATCACGGTGCATTTGTCACCATTAAGAAATTCACGCTGGTAAATTGCTCTCAAAGAAACCCCACAACAGACTCTGACGTCAGCGGTTTTTGAATGAATGCGCGTTTTCCTGTCCCAGGACCCCGGGCAGGAGGCTGGATCAGTTTTATACTTTTATTTGTGTCCTTAGATTCTTCAGGCTGTGATTGCTTCTTTCTTTAGTAAGTAAACAACCGTGAAGAATCCTGTATCTCTAGAATGCCTCTCAGCTGGAGTGCCTGTTTTTCCTGCGGCTGACTGGGGTTGAGTGTTTGGGGAGACAGAGCTAAAGCGCCCGGCTCACCCCGCTGCCTTCCCCCGCTCAACACAGGAGGCGTGACCTTTGCCCCATGAAGGTTTCTCCGTGGAAGTTATTTTTTCCTCGATTATGATGACTTTTTCCTTACTATGTTTGTCGGAAGTGACTAAGGAAGTCCAGCACACACATAGTGGAGAAACTAAGCTTCATTTCTGGAGCAGGGAGAAGCTTCATAGATTACTTCAAATTTGCTGTGGACTGAAGGTTTTTGTGTCTCCCCAAATTTCCATGCAGAAATCCTCACTCCAAGGTGGTGGTATGAGGATGTGGGACCTTTAGATGATTTTTTCAAAAGAGGGAGCCTCCTGGATGGGATTCTCCCCTTATTGAAGAGACCTCGCGAGGACACAGCCAGCAGTAGGCTCTCTCCAGATGCTGGGTCTGCCAGCACTGGGGTCTGGGACTTCTCAACCTTCAGAACTGTGAAGCCTAAGTATCTGCTGTGCACAAGCCACTCAGTCTGTGGTATTTTGTTACAGTCACAAAAGGGAACAAGAGAGGAATTGGTACTGAGAGGGAGATGCTGCTCCAACAGACACCTAAAAATGTGGATTTGGAACTGGGTAACAGGGAGAGGCGGAAGAGTTTGGCGGTGCATGCTATAAAAAGCCTATTTGGCTGGGTGCAGTGGCTCACACCTGTAGTCCCAGCACTTCGGGAGGCTGAGGTGGACAGATCGCAAGGTTAGGAGTTCAAGACCAGCCTGGCCGACATGGCAAAACCCCGTCTCTACTAAATATACAAAAATTAGCTGGGTATGGTGGCAGGTGCCTGTAATTCCAGCTACTTGGGAGGCTGAGGCAGGAGAATCACTTGAACCTGGGAGGTGGAGGTTGTGGTGCGCCGAGATCACGCCATTGCACTACAGCCGGGGTGACAAGAGCAACACTCTGTCTCAAAAAAAAAAAAAAAAGCCTATGTTGGCATGAATGAACTTTCAAAGGCCTCCCTGGTGTGGACTCAGAAAGAAGAAAAGAGTGTGGAGGAAGCCCCCTCCTTCTTAGGGAACATCTAAGTAATCCTATGCAGAAGGGTGGCAGAAATGGGGAGAGTGAACACAGTTCTGGAGAGGCGTCAGATGGACGGGAGAAACAGGCCAGTGTGAGCTCCGTCCAGGCCCAGATGGGCGTGGAGGCTCCTGCCCATGGCGCCCATGGCTGAGTTCTCCCCTCTCAGCCCCACGCGGGCTCTCTGCAGCCTCAGTGAGACACTTACCTGAACTCAGTCTCTCTGCACCCTCCAATCAGGAGCGCTCGGGGAGCAACAGCCTCCTCCTTCGTGCATAGACTTCCCTGGATGGTCCCTGGGATGGATGGTCTCCTGGACATCACGGTGTAGATAACGCCCATCTCAACCTGACCAGTGGAGAAGATGGTAGCATCCACAGAACAGACCTGGGGGGCCTGGGGGGGCTGACTTCCTCAACCAGGGACACAGCTAGCCTTCACCCTGCACTATCTGGCTTCCAGGACTCACAGAGGAGAACCTGCCCTCAGGATCTTCACACTCACCTGTCAAGCCCAGAAAGAGCTCAGCTGTCTGGATTCCAGCCCCAGGAGGGCCCGTGGGGACCAATCCTCAGAGTTAACTCCTCAGTCCTGCTGAGCTGTCCCTGCTCAGGGGTGGGGTGCAGGGGGCGGGGACCCAGCTCTCCACTGGGCCCAGGGCTCCTGAGAACTCACCCTGGCTAGCATCCTCCAAGCTCCTTTGGCAGACTGACCCCTGAATTCCCTGTGGGCCCGAGACACTGGCTTGTTCCCCAGCCAGTGAGCAGCACCTGTGGACTCCTGCCAGGGGATGGAGCAGGCCCCACGCTGGGGCCACACAGGGACGGTGTCAGAACAGCTCATGGTGGGAGCGGCCACAGCGTACTGGTTTCCTGTCAGGAGGCCCCTGTGCAGTGTGTGTGTGGAGGGGGCTGCCAGCTAATGCTAAAGGGAAGACAGGACTTGGGGGGTCACTGCCAGGAGGGGCGCCCCCCTGCAGGGGCTGGATATGGCCACATTATGAAAAGGACACGTCTCATTCCTCAGCTGTTTCGTAAATTATCTAAAAATCAACCTTCCATTCCAAAAGTGACCTAAAATGATAAGCTCAGTGGGGGAAAATGTTGCCAAATACTTTCTTATGAAAACCATGGTGTCAAAAAAAAAAAAAAAAAAAAAAAAATGCGTAATGTCTTTGTAGAGAGCTGAAGCGGCCCGACGGGGCCTCTGGAGCAATCGCCTTCAAAGCTTTTCAATATTTTTAGACTTTTATTTGCTATTTGTTCGAGTCATTTTGGACTCTCAGCATGGCTTTGGTTGGGGGTTTTACGAGTTTGCTTAATGCCCACGGTCTAAGTGTTTGCGTCCATTAGCTCAGCCACGTCAGGGCTGCCGTGGTCTGTTAGCTCCTCCCGCCAGGCTCTGGGCTGCCCCGTGGCCACAGCAGGCGCCACCCACCCCGTGTTCCCGTCTGTGGCTTCGGGACTGATGGAGGCGAGCCCTGCACCGCCCGGCTTCCCACTCTCTCTCCGGGAAGGCAGGCGTCTCCCCGTCCCTGGCTTTTCCGCCCACCCCCTCCCAAAGAGGTCGGCCCCCATCAGCAGCACTGTATGGCCTCCTGTCTCTGGGACTCCTGTCTTTGACTCTATTATGGACGAGGGAAGCATCCTGTGATGATCTGCGGTCTTTGCTGCAAGTCAAAGCACCTTTGGGCTCAGGGATGGGAACTATGTGCTGGGCTGTGTGCAGCCTTACGGCCCTGGGCAGGGATACACTGCCTGAGGGCCTCTGTGATTCCAGCCAGGCCGCCCAGGCCCCGGCCCTGACCCACGCTTCCTGGAGGGCACCGGCCATGCCTGTCCTAACCGTGAGATACCCACCACACACTAAGCTCTTGCCCAGCTCTCCCACGGCCATCTCCAGCGTTAGCAAAGCAGCTCTCCCTCGCTTTGCCTTCTACAGCAAAGAACAGATTAGAAGAAGAGAAGTTGCAGGCAGGGAAATGCCTCTTGGAGCCAGCGCCCCAAAGGATCTCCTTGAAAAAAGAGTTGCTCAGGTCAGTGTTAGCTCCCAGTATCAAGCAACAAAATCAGAGATGCTAACAGTTCTCAGATTCCATCCAAGGGAAGACGCAAAGCTGGATTTAGGAATCCCCACAGAGCCGCTGTGCAGACGCGGAGGGCTGCTTTCAGGACGAGGACGCTCTCCTAGAAGGCCATCCTCGGCTAACCGCCTCCAACCTCCGTCCCCAGGGAGAGGCACGTCCCCAGAGTCGCATCAGACACGTCCCACCGTGGGAGTGTCTGCACCGAGTCACCTCACTTCCCTGCTCACGGTCACACTGCTTTGGTTGCACTCTTGGTGAGAATGCCCAAGGGGATCCCAGCTTTTCCTCAAACAGGGAGGCAGACATGCAAGCCAGGAGCGACGGGCACTTCCTCAGGGGTCCCGGCACGTCCCGAACGTGGAGAGGGGCAAACACAGAGGTGGGTGGGGAACGGGGTCAGGAAGATGACAGCAGCCCATGCGAACAGGGGCAGATGGAGAAGATGGTTGGGTGCTGGGATCCAGGAAGGCGAGAGTGAGCCATGGGCTGGGTCGGGGAGGAGGTGGGAGTGAGCCGTGGTCTGGGTCGGGGAGGAGGTGGGAGTGAGCCGTGGGGTGTGATGGGGGAGCAGGGTTGGGACCCGAGAGTGCTGTCCAACACCACGCTGCTGCAGACGGGTTAGTGCTGAGACCCTGAAGTGGGTGAGGGTGGGTGGCTTTGGGAAGGCGCTGAGAGAGAGGTGGGAGGGCCCAGGCGGGACCCGCGAGCGGCCGTGGCATCTGGGTAGCCTCCCTTGTCAAGGTGGCCGTGGGTCTTTGGCTGTGCCTGGTGCTTTGACAACTGCCACCCCACTCGCCCCTTCCGAGACTGAGCCACCAATCACCCTGCCAGATGTGGCCTCTGTGTGAGGAGAAGGGTCCTGAAGAGAACCACAGTCAGGGTGCCAGACCCCGCAGCCCCTGAGGTGGGGTCACAGAGGGGCCAGGCCAGGCTCGTGGAGCTTCTGACAGTGAGAAGGACGCACGCCCCGCCGGAGGCACAGGCTGGAGGCCAGGCGTGCGGGACACGTCATGGAGGCTGCAGCTCCTCCGGAGCAGCCTCGCTGGCCGCAGCCTCTGTCACGGAGCCGCCTTCCCTGACTGTGGTTTATGTCCCGTCGGGAACGCAGGCCCCAGCTCTCCCAGGACGCCCACCCCACATGGCGGTCGTGAGGTGTCCCCTGCGCCAGGTCTACGTGAGAATCTCATCTCAGGAGGATTCTGGGCTTCAGGCGACAGAAAGCAGTCACAGGAGCAGACCATGGGGAAGGAGGCCTGGAGCCCGGGGTCCCAAGAGGCACAGAGTTGGAAGAGCAGAGAGTGGGGACCCTGCCTGGCCCGCAGAGGAGGGTGCAGCTGGGGCCCGGTGACCCAGGGGGCCAGAGCAGCACGGGGGCCAGGACCGGAGGCCCAGGTGGCTGCGGTCCCAACAAGGGGGGAAGGCGCTGCAGAGTTGTGTGAGGCCACATCATGGCTCCATAGAAGGGATCACTCTGCGCTGCGCAGTGCCTCGTGCCTGTGATCCCAGCGATTTGGGAGGCCGAGTCGGGAGGATGGCTCCAGTCTGGGAGTTTGAGACCGACCTGGGCAACATAGCAAGTGTCTGTCTCTGCAAATAAGAGAATAAAAATCAGCCAAGCATGGTGGTGCAGGGGAGGCTGAGGTGGAAGGATCACTTGGGCCTGTGGGGTGGAGGCTGCAGTGAGCCACAGATGTGCCACTGCACTCCAGCCTGGGCCATGGAGCAAGACTGTCTCAATAAACGAATAAGTAAATAAAGGCTCACTGCGGCTTCCACGGACACAGGGAGAGAGTGAAGAGGGCACTGGATGTGCGTGTCCGGGTCTGGCGATGGGGCCTCCCCACCCTGGCATAGAGCAATGGGGGGACACGGTGGCCGGAAGCTTCACGGTGAATGGAAATTACCTCCAGGTTAGAAATGCATCAACTTTACACTCAGCAACAACTTCTACTACACAAATCCAGAAACCGAGTTGTATTTACCTTTTTCCCGAGGGGGACAGTGAAAGTGCGTCCCACTGACCCCGAGGAACTGGGGTAGGTCTCCCACGCCTGCCCTACAGACGCCCCTCAGCACCCACCCGTCCCTACGGCTGCCCTGCGGCTCTGCCGCTTCACCATCACCACGCCCAAGCAAAGTGGGCGTCCAGCTTTTCACCCGTTCCGCCTCTGGCACTCCCTGCATGGCGGCACCATCGTGCCTGCAGAACAATTCTTCTGGAAGCCTCCAGAAGCCCGCTGCTTTGAGACAGAAAGCTCGGCCCTGCCAGGACTCCAGTGCTCAGCAGTGGTGCTGAGAACTCACAGCAGGACCCATGGGTGATTAGGCGAAGTGAGCAGGTTCTGGTTCCAGCAGGACCCCCAAGAAGGCGCTGGGAGCCGGCGGGCTACTTTCAGGAGTGTCAGGAGCCGCGTCAGTGGGAAGTCCCCCAGCTCCCACTCTTCCTAACAAGGCTGCCTCCCTGCCGCCCGTCTGCACCTCGGCTCTCCAGCATAACATTAATCACGCAGCTCCCAGCCGCGTTTCTGCAGAAGGAGCTCTTTCTAATTGAGCTGCTCCCGCCAGGAGGAGCCGTGGGTAGAACAGGTGGAACTGCGGCTTGTTCTGCTATTCCCTTCTCCACCCCGGATTAGACCAATTTCCTTTATCATTAAAAAAAAACACACACACAAAACAAAGACAAATGAGGGGAGGTGGTCTCTCATTTATCACCCAGACCCGGCCTCCCTGCGCCAGCCCCCCCAGGCGGAAGGGCCCCCAGAGGAGCTGCAATAGAGATAACCAATTGGGAAAATCCGCCTTCACGGGCGTCAGGAGCCAGCAGCATCGCACCTGGGAGGTGGCACCGGCCGGAGGGGGGAGCACAGGGGCTGCGTCTCTGCCCTCTGGGGAAGCAGCGTTCGCCGTTTAGCGGGCAGCCAGCCGCAGGGCCGGCCTCGCTCCACAGGCAGACCTGAGGCAAGCAGCGCCGATGTCTCTATTTCATGGCTGAGTGATTTTAGGTTGGCCTTCTCATGAGCTGTCAAGGTGGAAGCGGTTAAAAGACCCCCAGCCCCTAAACCTCAAAGGCACAGAAATGCATCCAGCAGTCCAGGAGACGGAATCAAGGAGCCCTCCAGGGGCGGACGGCAGACAGTCAGGTGGACTAGAGAATGCCCAGCTGGAAGGGAGGCACTTCCATGACCATCTGCTGTGTGGGGCTGGCACAGGCAGCCTCCCTGGAATTCACCCCACAGGTAATGAGCAATCAGGCGTGTGCGTCAAGCCAGGTACAGGCTTCTCTAAGAAAGCTTGAACGTCAGTAATGCTTTGCTTAATGGAATAACAGTTCTTCAAGGAAATCACAAACAGAATCCCTCAATTGCAGTTGAGCACATGGACTGTGCCTTTCTGGACATGGTGAAGCTTTTTTTTTTTTTTTTGAGGTGGAGTTACACTATTGCCCAGACTGGAGTCCACTGGCACGATCTTGACTCACTGCAACATCCAGCTCCCGGGTTCAAGGGATTCTCCTGTCCCAGCCTCCCAAATAGCTGGAATTACAGGTGCCTGCCACCACGCCCAGCTAATGTTTGCATTTTTAGTAGAGACAGGGTTTCCCTGTGTTGGCCAGGCCGGTCTTGAGCTCCTGACCTCAGGTGATCTGCGTACCTCAGCCTCCCAAAGTGCTAGGATTACAGGCATGAACCACTGCACCAGGCCAGTGAAGCACTTTTTGACAGACCCTGACTGAAAGTAATAGTACATCAGATCTGGAAGTTGTCTGCTGAGTGGGGGCTCTGGACCCTCCCAGCACTGAGGTCCCACCAACACGATCTCCTTGAGGGACTGTCGGGGCTGACCTCGGCCCGGGGCCAGGGTGGAAGGCGAGGTGTTCACTCATTCATTTAACAGTAGCTGAGTGCTTGGGTAGACAGGAGAGCGGGGAATAAAAGCTTGAGAAATACACAGTCATTTGGCTCCATGGAGCTCACCATTTTATCTTTCAGGGAAAGAATTAACTAATAATCATAAAAATGCAATGGGGCGTCTCGAATGGTGCAGATGTTGATGGGAACCTGTTGGAAGTAGATGCTCGACGCCACAAAGAAAAATCAGCACCGAGACAAAGGATCTTCCAGCAACGCAATGTTTACTTCCTGGACTGCAGGAAGGGTGACCTCACCAGCCACTGTGCCACGAGAGTGCAATGAACAAAGGAAAATACACACATTTATCCCTTACGCACCTGGGGTCGTCCTTACTGCTGGGTCTGATCTCTGTTGGCTGGAGCCAGACCTCACCATCTAAACTAAAACCCGATTGGCTAACAACTTAAAACTTTTCTAAGCAGGTAAAAGCAATGGAGAGCTGGGACATGCCTGTGAGCACGTCCAGCACAGGTATCTTGGTCAAAGTACAAGGACAAAGAATGTACTACGTGCCTGTAGGCATGGCGTGTCTAATGGCTACATAGGATAGGGCTTAACAAAGTTATTAGCACACTTAGTCTTTAACAAGAAAGGCAACTTTAAAAAGGAAATTTTCTCCTTCCCACAGAACCCAAAGAGACAGGACCCCTTGTGAGAGGGGAAGCTGCAAACAGAGGCCCTGGAATTGAGTCCCCTCTGCAGCTCAGGGTGGGCGAGTTTCCCGCAGACTGGGCATGGGGTCACGTGGAGCTCAGGGAGAACTCTAGGGTCAGGTGAGACCCCTGCCCTGAGGAGGCTTCCCTGAGGGGACCCTGCCTCCCCCTCCCCAGCAAGTTCTCCTCTCACCTCCAGTCCCTCCCACCCATTGATCAACATTGCAGAGTTGATCAATTCCTGGTCGCCACAATGCCTTCAGGGGTCAAGCAAAGCTGTCAGCCTCCACAGTGAAGGTCTGAGTCACTTTTTTCCTCTGTAATTCTGGCTGCTGCTCAGAGAGGAGCATTGGGCCGGTGTGGTGCAGGGGGTGACCCGTTCCATGCAGCGGGGAAGGGACCCCTGACCCTTGGGATGAGCTGCCCGCAAACGTCCGTCCACTGTGAAGACTTTGCCAGACATGGTCGCTTCTGCCAACCACAACCCATCCATCCATTTACCACACTCATTCAACAAAGAGGTATTGGGGCCTCACCACGTGCTGGGCAGCGGCTTATCCAAGACATGCACAGCCCTCCTGCTGACAGTTTTCACCATTTTAGCGTGGCGTTTTCTCTACTCTCTCCACAAAGCATCCTCTCCGCAAGAAGCTCTGAACTTAGCTCTCTTCGCTTTGCTCCAGGAGGCGGGCACAGGGAGCCCTGTGGGAATTCCACTTCTTGGAACTCATCTGAGAATTTCTGCTTTCTGAAATAGCATACATTTATCAAAGTTTTTCCCCAATTTATTAGAATATGTTGACAGTTGTATACGACTTAAATGTGCACATTTCCCCCTCATCTATACTGGTTATCATGTTTTATTTCACTTTATGATTTGAGTTCCTAGGAAATTTCGATTTTTAATTTTTGAGGTACACAGAGCAGTGAATGTTTATAAACTCAGCTGTTTCCTAATTTATTAATTTCTTCTTTCATCCTTGTTGATTATCCTCTGATCCTTCTTTCATCCTCTGATTTATTCGATATTTTCTATTATTTCCCTAAGTTTCTCAATTGACAGGATATTAATATATTGTTTTCCTTTCATCTTAAGGCTGTGAATGCTGCTTAAAGTCTACCTTCGGCCAATTATCACATTTTATATGTTGTTAGATTAAATATTCAAAAATGCTCCATGCGCCAATACCCACCATCATGACAGAAAGAATTGGCCTTCCCTGACCAGTTATTTGAACTAACATTACTGAAGTTTTTGCCCTTCCCATGGAAAACAAACTTTGAGGTTGTATTACCAAACTCCTTATTACTTTTATTGTTAGACACAATGGTCAATTTATGTTTTGATAATTCTTGACATTTTCTTTATGGCCTGAGATAAATTTCCGTGAGCTTCCCATCAACATTTGACGGGTAATTTTCTTCAAATACATGGTATAACACTGTATGTGTATGTGAGTACCGGTGTGTATGTATTTACTTACGTATTTGGTCCGTATACCCTAGAATGACCCATGTAATGTGTTGTCATCGTTTACTTTCATTTTAATGGAGTCGTCATGGTATCCAAGTGTTTTTACAGCTCTTCTGTGTGTTTAGATATTTTACGATGTGCCATGTAAACGTTTCTTTTTTAAGATATAGATTCTGTCTTCCATCCGTGTGAAGTATTCATTGCTTTTGTTTCACAGCTCTGCTTTTTCTGTGTTGTCCTGTATTAATATTGCCCCACGACTTGTCACAAATCCCCCTCAAAATACAAAGACTGGGCATGGCATCATGCTCTCCACATGCTGGGGCTGTCCTGAGTCCCTCCCCTGAGGGGTGCTTTCAAATGCCCCTGGGGGTCAAAGGACTGTGGAGCACCCGAGGCTGGGTGGGGCCGTCCGTTCCTGTGACTCCCTGCACCTGCACGTGTGCAGCTGCCAGCCTCCCGCCCTCCCGCCCTGGGGCTCTTTCTGTCCCTGCCCCGTCTGTGGGTGGCCACGTTTCTGTGGGCCAGAATATCTGCACATTCATATAACACTGGTGGGTTTTAACCTGCTGCCCCCATGCCCGGCCCACCCCAAACATATTAGCCTCACTCATACCAGAGATTTTCTCTCTTTCAAAGTTCCTAAACCTCGCACCGGTGTGTGTGAGAGAGCGCTGAGCATGCGTTCAACGTCAGGCAGCCTCATCAGCGCTGCCCCACCGCCCCCCTTGTGGGACTGAACACGCTTCGTGCACCGTCTTTGGCACGTGTGCCAACACGTTTTCCCAGCTGTCCAAGTTCTAGTGTCTGAGAGTGGATTCCAGGGCGTACGGAGCTGGCTCAGTCTCTGGAGGTGACGATCTCACCTGGGCTTCTGTGCAAGAGCAGGAAGCCCCATCACAGAGTGAGAGCCAGCCCTGCGCAAGGGACTCAGCCATAAACAGCCGACCCTGCCCCAGCCAGGCCAGGCACCGGCAAGACTCCCCCTGCCCCAGCCAGGCCAGGCACCGGCAAGACTCCCCCTGCCCCAGCCAGGCCAGGCACCGGCAAGACGCCTCCTGCCCCAGCCAGGCCAGGCACCGGCAAGACTCCCCCTGCCCCAGCCAGGCCAGGCACCGGCAAGACTCCTCCTGCCCCAGCTGGGGGCAGCTGCCTGACGTTTGCTTCTGCGCTCACCCGGGGCCGGTCTGCTCCTCTGTCCCTGTCCGATACTAGTGAAGGACACACAGACCGCTCTCGGCTCTTGGTCTGTGATTGAACCAAGTTTTTTGCTTTTCGTGTTTTGAGACGGGGCCTCACTCTGTCGCCCAGGCTGCTGGAGTGCAGTGGTGCAATCTCAGCTGTCTGCGGCCTCAGCCTCCAGGCCTCAAGCGATTCTCCCACGTCAGCCTCCCAATTAGCTGGGACTACAGTCACGCCACCACGCCCTGCTAATTTTTTTGTATGTTGGGGAGAGTCGGAGTTTCACTGTGTTGCCCAGGCTGTTCTCGAACTCCTGGACCTGAACAATCTGCCCCTCTCAGGCTTGCAAAGAGCTGGAGTTACAGTGTGAGCCACCAAGCCCAGTCTGCTCCAAACGTTATCACTAAAGCATGACACCCCCTCCTCACAGGTAGACCCCGGCAGCTGCAGGCCTCCCCACCCCCTCTCAGGCCCCACTGTACACTAGGCCCCGAGGCCCCTGCAGAAAGTCTCTCTGTAGAGCCATGGGCTCTCAGGGGCCTAAAGACACACCCAACCTGGGCCTCAGGCAGAGAAAGGGGCTCAGGGCTCTGTGGTCAGGGAGCCTGCGCTGCCTCCACATTCCTCTCCCCAACCCCTGACAACAGTGCAGACAAGGAATCGCCATTCCCGCTGCCCTCCTGGTTTTGTTTCATTTCGTTTCCTAGGTATCTACGTCGTTTGTTCTTTACTAATAATCTGCACAGTCTCCATATCAATCACCTAAAGACCTTTAAGGAAAGACAAGCGTGGGAAGCCCCACTCCCCAAGGTCATGTGCCGCTGTGCCACGTGGGAGCCGGTGGAGAGAGTCAAAGGCGCGTGGTGACTGCGCGGTGCCCACCTCCACCCGAGCCCCGCCGACGTCCACACTGCCGGCCTGGAGCCTCCGCCTCTCCGTGCCCTCAGGCACCAGGTGGCTCCCAGCCCGAGGCCCTGAGGCTGCCTTTTCTGTGGATGGCTCCGCTCTAGCTGGAAGCCTGGGGGCCATCGTGGCTGCGGGGGAGCTGCAGAACCGCGCCTCGGGTATCCATGCAACCAGGCTCCTCAAGATGCAGAGGAAGGAAGGGGGTTTAGTCTGCGATGATAAATCATTTGTGCTGCAGGTTCTACAAGGCTCCGTTGGTTGTCACTGCAATAAAATTTGATCAAACAGTGTCATCCAGCGGGGAAAGGAGCCGGCAGTTCCTAGGAGGCGGGACCCACTGTACTTGGCAGCCTGCCCCGGCTGCCAGGAAAACCGGCTCAGTTTAGACTCCAATGGGACGCCTCTTGGTTCACCTTTTATTTACACCAGGTGATCCTCCTGCTGGCACGGGGGCTGGAGAATCCCTTCCTTGCTCCAACCTGCCCTCTCTCTGCCTCCTTCATTTTTCCTGACCACTTTCATTTCACAAGAGCACAATTTGAATCATTATCAGCTTCCGACAGTTGCTTCAGCCTCTGCTATCTTCCCCGAACAAAAGTGACAATATTCCATTCAGCCTGCTTGTGTGTCAAAGGGAAATGCAGATGATTAAGCTCTGCAGGCCTCACCTAATATGGCTTAAACGCCCAAGACCTCACTACGTCTCATTTTAGACACGCCCAGCTCTGTGCAAAGCTGGTCGGCTTCAGAAAGTTGACACTGATAAGCCAGAGTTCCTTGTGGCATCACAATGATGCTCAGAGGGTGGCTGCCCAGGGCAGACTGAATGATAAACCCAGAGTAGTTGCAAATGGAAAACACACTTCCATGCAATCCTTCCCATCCTGGGAGTTCTGCAGCTGTGTTTCCCCGCGGTCAGCCTCAGGGCTCCTGGCCACCCTCCTATGGGAGGTGAGGGCCACTCTGCCGGAGCCTGTCCTGGCTGGACCTTGGGTGAGCTGGGAATCACATCAAGCCGTAAGTCCAACTCTCAACAAATAGTGTGAGAGCAACAGGCCTGCCGCACTCCTGGGCACCCTCGTGGGCTCCCCCAGTGAACCCACACCCTCGTGGACATACCTCTCTCCAGGGGGAAATGTCCAATTCGCTGTTGGATTCATGGTTCAATAATCATCATCCTAAAGGAAAAACACACCCGCCACCATCCCAAAGTCAGCATGGGAGCATCTTATTAGAAACAGACCACCTTCTACGTGTTTTCAGTAGCGAGGGTGCTGCTGTGTGTTAGTGAAAACCTGAACGCTTCTTCACTTCATTCACCTCCCTGGCTTCTCCCCAGAAGGAATTTATCAGAACACAACAGAATTCCCAAGGGCAGACACCACAAATGGGTCAGCCGTGCTGACAAAGTCCCGAAATTGTTCCCAGCGCTGTCCTGGCTGTTTGGAAATAGCTCCATGATTTAGGTAGGAGGGGGCCCAGAAGAGCCTTTGAATGGCTGTTTTCTTGCAGGGAAACCACCGGGCTCCGGGGGGGGGGGGTGTTGTCATGCCCACTCAGGAAGGCTCTGCTCAACTCTCCTTCAGATGCAGGAGGTGGGCATACCCACATTCCACGGACACCCACGTGTGAGGTCACGGGGGGACCGTGGCTGCAGGGGACACTGCCCATCACCCAGGAGTAGGGGCTGAGTCGAGAACAGACATGGACACACTCATTGCCTTCCAGGGGAGTCCACCGTGGAGCGAGCCCAGCCCCAGAATCGGATGGAGGCTGCTCTCAGCTCCTCGGCCCCCCGGCTGATGACCTTGGCCCACCCGCCTCCCTTCCCCAGGGCTCAATTTCCTCAGCGGCTCAATGAAGGGTTGGGCTGGGTGACGTGGTGGCTCCTTCCCTCTCCACTTTATGATCTTGATTGTTTGGTATGGAGCGAGGCGCCCTGCATCGATCTCAGCGCCACTTCACCAGCTATCCAACGCCGACTTCTCCATGTGACTTTTGCTGGGCGCGAAACAAGCAGCACAATATTGTTCACAGTTATTTTAACTTCAGGATGACGTTTATGGTGATGCAAAAACATCTCCAGGATTTGAAAGGGCCTCGGGTGTGAAAGGGCCACCCGGAGCCCTGCTAGTGCCCGTTTTCCCTGCGCCCCACGCCCATCCCAGCCTGCGTGAGCAGCACGTGTCGGGACACTTGGTTTTTTTGTGCCCTGTGCTTTCCCAGGTGCATTTCTCTCCACACATGTCTGTCCAGCTCACTGGGTTCCTCAATCACTGCCCCAATCCAGGTCACCGTCATGGGTCCCTAGGTGACCCCAGCGGCCTCCAGCCTGGGAGGGCAGGGTGCAGGTGGTCCATCCTCCACACTTGGAGATCAGGGAGCACATGTTCCATCTTCCATGCTTGGAGGGCAGAGTGCACATGTCCCATCCCCCAGGTTGGGAGGATGGGGTGGTCGTGGCTCATTCTCCAGGCTGGTAATGACAAAAAAGCAGGCAGTAGGGATGCCTGCAACCCAGTGTGAGGGGTGGAGTTGTCCCCCACATTCATGTGTTGAGATCTGAACCCCTGGCTCCTCAGAATGTGACTGTGTGTGGAGACTAGGTCTTTAAAGAGGTAATTAAGTTAAGCTGAGGTCATCTGGGTGAGTCCTAATCCAATATGATCAGTGAGGTCACCCATGGACACCCCTGTGTGAGGTCACAGGAGGGAACATGGCTGCGGGGCGCACGGCCCATCACCCAGATGTCTCCAAACCAGTCCTCTTTGGCTCCCCAGATGGGGTCTTGGAGTCCTGGAAAGCTGCTTATCCCCGAATCACAGCACCCACGGCCGTGGGAGCTGTGGGTTTCCCTGGTCTTGAAAACACAGAACCCCTCCAGGTAGGCGATCCTTTCTTCTTCCTGAACGAGTGAGAGGAAGAGGAAAGGAGCCCGAAGAGGTTAAATTCACCGGCTCTGGCTCACCAAGACAAAGCCGCAGTCGGAGGAGGAACCCGCAGATTTCACAACATCCTGCTCCCCAGCCTCGCCACCAACAGCAAATGGCAGGCGTTGCCCACAGAGGCTCAGCCGAGGGACCCAGCTGGTGACGGCTGGACTCTGGCATGAGGGTCTCCCATCCCCTTCCCTGAGGGCTTCTCCCTTTGAATTGTGTCTCTGGGATCCTGCCTAACTCAGGGTGCCTGAATTTTTGCAGAGCAGCTCTTTGGGGTTTAATCAGCTTGTGCTGGTGTGGGGAAGCCGCGTTATGATCTGATAAATGTATCATGTGTGGCACTGCACTTGTTGGTTATGAAAAATCAGCAGTTGCCTGGTAACCGAAATTGTCTGTCAGCTCCTCAAACCTCCAAGGCCATGGAGCCAGGCCCGATGGCTGTTCAGGAACCACAGCTGGGGCTGCGGAACAAAGCCTGACGAACCTGGGGCGTGGGGGCCAAAGACACACCCAGTCCTCCTTCAACGTTGTCCCACAAAGAGAAAGAATTGGGGAACCTCAGGGCTGCCATATGCAGCTGCATCCAGCTTCAAGAGAGAAGTGGGAGGAAGCTCTTCCAGGCTCCTCCTGGTCCCAGCCGCCACACACAGGACAGGTACCATCGTGTGTGGGAAGGTGACGGCTGCCATTCGCGCTGGTCTTGGGGGTATCCTGGGCTCACTCCCGGTGTCTGGGTCCCTTGGCACCACCATCGGCCTTGCCCGCATTCTGCCTGGGCTCTGGACTGGGTCTAGATGGGCCTAGACTTCACAATCCAGTGAGCCCAGTAGGGGCAGGAGGGGCATCTCCTTCCAGGACTTTCTCTGGGTGCCTGCTTCTCAGTGACCTGACCCCTCTGTGGGGTTCATCACCACCCCAAAGGGCCTGTACCACTGGACAGACCCCTATTCTGGCATAACTGAGGGAGGAATGTCAAATTCCCCTTGGGAATGAGAGCGAGACCCAACCCTAGGCTGCGTTCTCTGACCCTTTCCTCTCCCAGGCACCTCATCCTTGAGGCCTAGACTTACAACTTAAAATTTATGTTAATAAAATCCTGTGTATAGTCATCTGTCGAGAGAAGAAACGTCACTGGCCTCTTGGGATTGTGAGGACTGAACTGAAAGCTGTGGAGGTTTGTTGTGAAGGGGACTGGAAACCTGGGTCTTCTCCCCTCCCCGTGCTCCTGCCCCCTCACCTCCTCCCCTATCTCCCTTAGGGCTCTGCTCAGTTGCTCGCTGCCCTCCCTGACCACTGGTCCAGAAGAAGACCCTGCTTTACTTTCTTATCAGAACTTCCTGCCTTCTGATGACATTCTCAGTTTGGTGGCTTAATCCCATCCTGTTTCTTTGCTTTATTCAAAAGCTGGACAGCACCTGGCATGGAGTAGGAGGAGTTAAAAGAGCAGCATCTTTGAGTGAAGAGGACAGATGTGCGAGTGAGTCCCCAGGGCCACAGGAGAAAGGACCATGGGACCCTTTTGTCCAGGTTCCAGGATGGGTCCCCTATCCCAGCAAGACACCATGGAAAGCTGGATGGAGCAAGGAGAGGACACCCTCAGCATAGGCAAGACTTGCCCCAAGGAGCTTCCTGGAAGCCTTTGGCTGCATTACAGCACTCACAATGCCAGGGTGAGAAAGTGCCAAGGTGCCAGCCAGCCAGTCACAGTGGAAAGGACAATGCATGGACCTTGAGCCTCCTTTCCTAGAACTGAGCATCCCCCTCCCCCACTCAGGTCTCCAGGAGGACCAAGGTATGACCCCTCTGATCACGTGGGCCACAGGATGGCCGGGTGGGGAGACCAATGAGAGTAAGGGGTGGCCAAAGCAGTGCAGCAGTGCCCCACCTTGGGGAAGCCAGGGCAGGATTTCAGGAAGGGCTCCAGGCAGAAGGCTGCCTGGCCACGGCACGGTTACCACTTCAGCACCCTGGACAGCTCCCGGGTCCTCCCAGGAGGAGGTGGAGAAGAGACCTAGGGTGGGAATCTACCTCTGTCCTGCCCAGAAGCCAGGAGTTGGCTCTCAGAAAATCTCCACTGAATCCTGCCCTTGCACCTTCTAAAAAAAATGCTGCTATTTTCACTGCTATGGGTTAACCTGTTGTTTCATCTGAAGCCCCAATTTCCATGCTAAAGCAAAGCATCATACGCAGCAATAGAATCAGCTCAACCTGCATTTGTTTTTCCCTAGCAAGGAGCAATCAATTACCTGAGAGGTGTCCGTGGTTGCGGCTAAACGGTGACCCAGCAAGGTGCAATTGGCGAAGTGTCACTTTTATTCATGGCCTCAAATCTGAGAATGGGCGCCTCTGCATTTTAATTATTGGAAAGCATTTACCACCCTTGCTTTAATGAATTATATAAAATTTAAACATGTGCAATTATATATTTTATAAATAAAAGACTTTGGGCTTGGCTTGAGGAAGCTGCAGCCAGCCGCAGAGCTGTATTTACGGCCCGTGGGGTGTCCTGGACCCCTTCCTTGACCTGCCTGTGTCTGCCATTTCCTCTGGCCTGACTCTTCCTCTGTCTCCTTTGAGCTGTGAATATTTAATCATGAAGTGGAGACTCTCCCCTTCCTCTGCCTCATCCTGGAGGAGAGTAGGGTGCTCTGGTTTGGGAAGGGGCCCAGGAGTGTGCTTCACTCTCTGCTGGGCACCTTTCTGTGCAAGGCTGAGGAGCTCCTGCTGTGTCTTCATATGGGGCTCCCTCTGTGTGTGTCTGCACCCTCATCCCCTCTTCTCCTACGACCCCAGTCAGGTTGGAGTAGAGCCCACCCCAAGGATCTCCCTAAAGATCCTGCCTCCAAACACAGGACAGGACACCACACAGCAACTTAGGGAGCACGACTTGCTCCATAAGATACATAAAAGTACTTCCTGAATAATTTTAAGATTGACGCATTCACAGAGCCCTGGCTGGGAGACCAGGAGGTCTGCGGCCCGACATCCAAGCCCAGGGCACACAGCGCATGCTGCCCCCAGGTAGAACCAAGACATCAAGGCATGGATCTCCTGCGACCACCTGGCCCTCACCCTCTGCTCCCTTCTTTTCCTCATGTGCACCCAAGCTGCCATCATTTGAACTGGGGGACGGAGTATGACAGATGGCCCTGCCCAGCGTGGGGGGACCTCCAGCCTGGGACCCTGCCCTTCTTTGGCCTTCAGACTAGAAACGAAGCCCCAGCTCTTCCCAGGTGTCTGCTTCCTGCCTCTGCCTGAATATCCGGGACGTGCCAGCCTCCATCGCAGCAGGAGCTACTCCCCGTCATAAATCTCAACTCACTTGTGTGTGTGTGTGCACATTCCACAGACATACGCACCCTGAAGTCTTGGCATGGGCAGCTTTGCTGCCTCCTCCAGCTCCCGGGAGACGGCGGAAAGAGATAAGCCTGGCCCAAGGCACAGCCAGCCTCTCTGGGGCTGCCATGAGCCGCTGCCCAGGAGCTTGGAGTCAATGACATTCCCTTCTCCCGCTGCAGCAGGGCAGAGGGTGAGATTCTCATCAGCTGGGGAAACTGAGATAAGGCAGGGAGCTCTGGGAGGCCATGCTGGGGGCTTCCATGTCATTTTGAGCCTATCTCGCCTTCAGTGTGGGCAGGACCTGCCAGTGAGAGTCCCAGCCACTGGCCTGTCTCTGCCCCCCAGGGCCTATGCACCGAAGGGGCTCAGGAAAGTTTGAGGAATTGAGGGGGCCCACAAGTGGCCAAACAACCCAGGAGGGTCCCAACTGGGGACACCGGCCGGAAGGTGTGGCCCCTTCATGGCAGCCTAGTCCCCGGTCCAGTCTTGCTGCTCGGCAGAGAACAGGGACGGTGGGGGCTCAGCCCTCCCTTGGCCTCCACAGCCATGCCAGGGGCGACGGAGTGGGCGGGAGCTGTGGTTCTGCAACACGGCAAATGCAGAGCCCACTTGGCACAGCAGTCACCGCGGGCCGCCACGCCGTGGTGTCCTCCACCCACAGCAGCTGGTTTTCTTCACGTCTACTCTGCAGCCCCGGGTTCAGCCCTGTGCAGGTGGCACCGATAGGACGCATTTCACGAAGCTCCACCGTCTCCGCGTCATTCACCTTCGCACGGTGCTCCTTCCAGCCGATGCCCTTCTACGGCGTAGGGATTGAGAATTCTCATAATTTCTCCTCAGACCAGGGGATACTATGTTGTCCAGGTGAAATTCCATGAAAATGCAGATAGTTCCAGGAGAAATGGATTTTTTTTTCTCAAACATCATGGACTAATGAGAGGAAATGTGCTTTTATGGTGTGGGAACTTTCTTTTCAGTAACAGCTGCAGTTTTTCTCTTTTCTTCTAGGTGATGGAGGCCCTGAAAGGCCTGGCTTTGTGAGAGAAGTGTGAGTTTTTCTATTTTCTCTTCAGACTTGATCACACTGAAGCACAATGCTTGGGTGGCCATCAGCCCCTTCCCCAGAAGTCACTGAAACACTGCCCCCTTCTCAGGAGGTCAGCAGGGCTTCTCACAATGCCGGCTCTTTCTCAGGCAGACACCAGAGCTTCTCGTGACACCGGCCTCTTCCCAGAAGGTCACTGAGCTTTGCAAAATGCTGGCTTTGCCCAAGTTGGGGTCCCTGTGCCCCTGGGGTCCCAGGCAGCAGGAGAGGTGTCTGTCCTGCCATATGCTGGAGGTGGACGGGAGGACAGAAATAGAAACGCCTCATCCAGCTGGGCCGGGAAACTGACAGCCGTGGTGATGTCCACAGTGTAATGGCCACGGACTCCGGCCCCAAGTCAGCCCATTTTTTACAGAGACGGTCATGTGGGGAGGCTCTCTGTGAAACCGAGCCCTCCATGCCAGCCGCCCTCGGGTCGGGCCCAAAATAGCTGGCTGCTGGTCATCACTTCTGCAGGGACGTTTTCAACTACACCGCCGCAGACTTCTGGGCCGCGGGCTTATCATGTAAGAATATAATTTAAAAGTGATCTGCACCTCACATTCCATATTTAGAAAAAAAAATTAAGTAAAAAGTAATGAGTGCCACCCATCTCTCCACAACCACACGTAAAAACCTTTAAATTCTTCACGGGAGACGCAGAGCTGAGCCTGGAAGTCAGGGCGGCCGCAGCTGACATCAGGTCTGTGCCCGCATCAGCCAGCAAACCCACCATTAGGAGGTCGGCTCTGCTCGTTAAGTGGAGCTGGGGTGATGTCGCCCTGATCCGCGTTAATGAATTCATATTTTAAATGCATTTTCAATTTAGGATGTATTTTAAAGCAATTCGCAATTTGTAGACAACTATAAATCAGAACATTACATTAATCACGTAACAAACACGGTAGAGCCATTTTCATAAGGCAAAGGAGTTTATTTCCCTTTATCTTTATGGAGTGAGCAGATCCTGCACTTTGGAAATGAATAAAAAGCTCTGTACTTAAAACACAGTCGTTCAGAATCAGACTCCACTGACCTGGCCATTTGTAATTCACATCTAAGGCATCTCTCCCCTGGGAAGGAAACTACAGCTGCATAGCTGCTAGTTCCACGCCCACTGGGTCTAGGTCTCCCTCCATTGTGGGGGCAGTGGACATAGCCCAGGAAGGCACGACTCAGTTGCCAGCCCAAGTCAAGTTACTTTATGTGAAGGTCTCTTCCATGACAAGCTGTGTCCTCACTTTGGTTACACAGAGTCAGTGAGGGTCCATCCCCCTGGACTGTGAGGCCCCAGAAGCAGGGAGTCCCTGTCCTTACTCTCCATTGTCATTGTGGCCTGGCACATGAATGGGTCAATGGCATTGAATGAATGGATGGGTGGATGGATGATTGGATGGATGAGCAGGTGCATAGATGGATGGATGAATGGATGGATAAATGGAAGGAAGGAAGGAAGAAAGGAAGGAAGGAAGGAAGGAAGGAAGGAAGGAAGGAAGGAAGGAAGGTGGGAAGGTGGGAAGGAAGGAAGGAAGGAGAGAGGGAGGGAGGGAGGGAGGGAAGGAGGGAGGGAAGGAAGGAAGGAAACATATATGGAAGGATGGATGGGTGAATGCATGGATGGTTGGATGGATGAACAGGTGCATAGATGGATGCATGAATGGAAGGAAGGAAAGAAGGATGGATGAATGGATGGATGGATGGATGGAGGGATGGATGGATGGATGGAGCGATGGATGGATGGATGGAGGGATGGATGGA
>NW_016107644.1:2079242-2093205 GCF_001604975.1 Cebus imitator
ATGGATGGATGGATGGATGGAGGGATGGAGGGATGGATGGATGGATGGATGGATGGAGGGATGGATGGATGGATGGAGGGATGGATGGAGGGATGGATGGATGGAGGGATGGATGGATGGATGGATGGATGGATGGATGGATGGATGGAGGGATGGAGGGATGGATGGAGGGATGGAGGGATAAGTGAGTGAATGGATGAATACTTGAGGAGCCACATCAACCCAGCACTCAGCCCCTAGCCCACACTGTTCACTATGTCCTGAGTACACCTCACTCAGGCCTGGTCCAGAGCTGTTGGCCCTGAGGGTAGCGCTCATGATTCAACAACATACTTCCCAATAAGGTGTCTACAGCAGAAGCACATACAACCAGGTCATGTGCTGATTTGTTGATGCAAATGTGACCAGAGGCTCGAGGGAACCTCGCTCCATGCCCCCTGGGAGTTCAGCATTTACCACTCAGTGTTTGCAGCCATTTCAGAACCACTGCTGTGAATAATGAGCATGGGCTGTACTAGACACGGTGACTTTCTCCTCCTTAGACCCCTCCCTGTGCTTTGAGTCTATGCCCAGACCAGGGAGAACAAAGAGCTCTGTCCTTGTACATGCCCAGAGTCCCATGTGGGCCCTAAGCCCTGCACACCTACCAGGTGGGCACCAGAGGGCGGCTGGGCTGGATGGACAAGGCCCAGGTCAGGGTCCTGCTGGGCCACCCCTCACTCCCCAGGCCTGGCCTCAGGACCACTGCTTATGCTAGGGAAGACAGCCAAGGGAAGCTCGCTCCAACCTCCACCAAGATCTTCCTGAAAACCCCACAGCCCCATCCACCATGACCCAACCCTCAGCCTGGGTCTAATAGGGACAACTGGCCAGCCCCAGAGGTCAGGCTTCCCCCAGGCCTCTGACCACCCCCCGTGATGGACGGGGCTTCAAGTCCCGATGGGCAGAGCTAGCTTGAGCCAGGGCCTCGAGCAGGACCCCACACAAGGTTTTTCTTGTGGGTCTCTGGGCTGCCTCAGTGGGGGTCAGCGCCATCAGAACCCCCCACTGTGCGTGGAGCATGAGTCTGCTGCAGACGGAAACCATGAAACCACCCTCCCTGGGCAGGAGCTGTGCGCGAGGAAGAGCAGAGCCCAGGAGGACTGGGGTGTGCTTCATTATGAATCTTATTTAATGGATATTCATTATTTTCATTTATCTCCTCGTCCTGCAGCTACGTAAATAAATGCAGTGTGACACTAACCCTGCAGCAGAATGAATTAGGAAGTAATTTCCCAAGCAGTGAATGTGGCATCCTGAGGTGGCCTCTGGCCAGAGGGCTCCCAGGGCTGGCGCTGACCCAGGACTGACAGAGCCTCGGACCCCTCAGTCCTCCCGCAGGGCCTGGGGGCAGTGACTGGTATAGGGCGGGAGGCGTGACCCATCCCAGAGCTGCCGTATCCAGGGAGACCTGTGGACGCTGGGGGGCATCTCCCTGCGCCCTTCATCAAGCAAAGGGAGGGCAGCAAAGGGGAGAGGCCCTGTCCCATGAGGACTCATGATTTCTGAGGACCTGGTCAGACTCCAGGGCCCTTCAGCCCCCCCGTCAGACTTCATGATTCCTTAGGACTTGGTCAGACTCCAGGGCTCCTCAGCCCCCATCACACCTGCCGTGGGCTGCTTTCTGGCTGCTTTTGAGCTCCTCACACCTGGGCTCACCTGGCTTGTTCCTCCTGTAGACAGCTGTGGCTTCCTGAAATCAGAAGCTGTTCCGTGTTCCTGGGATTTCAGCGTCCAATGCAAGATGGGCCACATCTTGTGGGTTTTGAATTCATTTGATAACCGGAGGCACTTGCTGCAGGGTCAGGTTGAAGGGAGGACCCCTCGGCTTCCCGTTGTGTGGGGAGAGACCCCACAGTTGCTCAAGGTCACAGGCACAGGGAGCAGCCAGTGATGATGTACACCCCAGAGGAGGTGGCCAGCATCCCGGCCCCGTGTGCCCTGCTCCCTGCATTCATAATCTATGGGTGCATCCGGCACTGGCTCTGTGAGCAGGGTGTCGGCTAGGCCAAGGAGACCAGCACAGCCCCCATCTTGGGGAGCAAGGGCTCCCGTGAGGAGGCTCAGATGAAAACCCACACATAGCATGGGAGAATGCGGCTGACCTGGGATCCCACCAGCTCGGCCACTTGCTGCCCAGGTTACCTTCCCCTTGCCTCAGTAACCTTATCTGTGAAAGTGGATAATAATGGACCCTACCCCACCCCACAGGCTTGCTGTGAGAATCAAACAAAATGTCCCACGTAAACCACTTTCCGTAAGACAACCCTGCACCTCACCAGTGCAGAGCATGGGGCACCATGTTTAAATAAATGCGTAAATATCACCCAGCCCCTCGTCGTGCTAGCCTGCCTGGAATGCCATAACAAAAGCTCAACAGGAATTAATTTCCTCACATTCTGGAGGCCAGAAGTCCGAGACCTCGGTGTGAGCAGGGCGGGTGCCCGGGCAGGGTGGGTGCCTGGGCTCTCCATCTGGGCTGCCAACGGCCACCTTCTGGCCGTGTCCTCACATGTGGATAGAGGGCAAGCTCTCTGTGTCTCTTGTAATCCTGTGAGACCTGGGCTTCGCCCTTACAACCTCATTTAACCTAAATACTTGTTTAAAGGCCCCTTCTCCAAATACAGCCAGACTGGGGTTTAAGCTTTAACATGCGAACTTTGGGGAGTAACAACATTTCGTCCATAACACCCACCAGGAATTATCAAACATCCTTGAGCTCTGTGACAGAACATATGAAATACGAGCATATGAATTTAGGGGAGTAACAATATCACTCCCCTAAGTTCATATGTTAAAGCCTTTGAACAGAAAAGCAGGGAGACACTGCAAGGGTTCAGAGACAGAGAGAGGATGGTAGGTGGGCAGAAGCCAGTGATGAATTTATGAGAATGAGAATCTGTCTCTAGGAGGAGAGTTTAAAGGGAATGCCAAATTCATGAAGATGAGACTCTATCTCCAGGAGAAGAGTTTCAAAGTAATACCAAACGGTCAAACAGCCTCAGCGGAGATACGAACGTGACAGTGTGCCGGAAGAAGGAAGGGCCCAGCTGGCCGGATGTTACGTCCGACCCATGCCAAGTTGGGAGCTGCAGAGACCGGCTCCAGCATCAGGCTGCACTGGATGGATGGAAATGGGCTGGAGGAAAAGTACTCCATTTTCATCCACTGTGAGTTTTTTCTTGGAGAGCCTTCTGATGGCGGCAAGCTCTGGTGGCACGAAGCCGTTCTCCCCTGACATTGGCAGTTGAGTCACATCCCAGATGAGCTGACAAAAGGTTTCCTTCATGTTGCTGGGCAGCCACCAATGCTTGAGGTTTGTTATAATTTTACGGGTAATACATCATATCACACATGAGAAGAATTCATAATACGGAGATGAAGAAAAACAATTTATTAATGTTAATAAATCCTCCAATAAAACTTCCAGGAGGACCTTTAGTGATAAATTGAATAATTATGAGTATAATTATGACTAACTAGAAGTATAATTTCATGCTAATGCAATAATAATGACACAAAAGTGTAGATCATGAATTTTAACTGCTTAGTTATTTCACATTTCCACAAGTATGGACCAAAAAAAAAAAACCTTCTCTGAAATCTGATCAAATTATGGTTGACTGAGAAAGAGAAAGTGTTCTTGGTTTTGATTATCTTTACTGAGCTGCAAAAAAGTCCTATGCTAATTAGGAACTTGAAGATACTAAATTCAAGAAATAGACACTCAGGAGTGCAACGTTTTTCTGAGTCAAAACCCCTGATGAACGCATCATTTTATCACCTTTGAGCACCATGTGAAAGAGGAGATGGAAGGTAATTTGCATTTAAGTTTGCATTTTATGTTGATAAATGTTTCAAGAAGGAATAAACTAGTGCAGACAGATGTGACTGCCTCAACTCAACAAAGCGTTTTATGCACTGAAATTAACTGCCTCTGAAAAGGAGTTTGCTGGGGAATAGGAAAGATGGTGCGTGGAGGTGCTTCCTTCACTCTGGACTCAGGACCCAGGCAACACGGCTTCAGGCTCTGGAGGGTTCTCCTGGAGCACCTCATTCTGCAGGATTCGTGCAGGTGGTGACACTGTCCTTGTGCCGTGAGAGAGCCCCACCAGGTGGGCATGTGGTCTCCAGTCAGAGCGACACAGGAAAAAGTACAGCAGCTGAGTTGACCAAGAGGGCTCCAGGAGGCCAGGTCTGGGGACGGACGCCTCCCGTGCTCTCCGACCACTTGGCGTTATTGTCGCAAGTGTCTTCCCATGAACGCCCAAGCGTCCAACTCAACTTTATTGACAGAGTCTTTGCCCCTCATGCCAAGCCAGGAGAGACTTGCCCGTAATACAAGAGGATTCAAGTAGACGCTTTGGGATTATAGTCTCCACTAGCCTATTTCTAGAAATGTCCAAACAGTGCTGCAAAGTGGTCCCCCCCAGGCCAGTGCTCCACGCCCTCCAGCTGTTCCCCTCCTGGACACGGGTGTGCGCTGCCTCTTCCAGCTGTTCTGATTGACGCGCGGCAGTATGTCGTGAGGCTTCATCTGCATTGCCCATCTGGCCAGTGATGCTGAGCATGTTCCCCCACACTTATTTGCTGTCCGTGTGTCTTCTTCGGTGCATGCATTGTTTAAATATTTTGCCCATTTTTTCACAGGTTGTTATTTTCTTATTGAGCTTTGCGAGAGTTCCTTTCAAATTCCGGGTACAATTTCTTCATCGAATTTGTGCTTGAAAAATACTTTCTTCCTATCTGTGACTTGTCTTTTCACTCTATTAATAGTCCTTTGAGGACCAGAAGTTTTTAATTTTAATGAAGTTCAATTTATGAATTTTTTCTTTGATGGATTTTACTTTTTGATAGCATATCTATGAATTATTTGCCTAAACCAAGGTCACAAAGATTTTTTTCCTATGTAAGCTTCCAGAAGTTTGAGAATTTAGATTTTATATTTAGGACTATGACCCATTTTGAACTAAATTTTGCATATAGTGAGTGATATGGATCGAAGTTCATTTTTTTTTTGCATATGTATATCCAAATGTTCCAGCACCATATGTTGAAACACTATTTTTTTTTTCACTGAATTGCTTTTGCAACTTTGTCAAAATCAGCTGTTCATACAAGTAGGGATCTATTTCTGAACCTTCTATTCTGTCCCATTCATGTGTTTATCTGTTTCCAAACCAATTTGCTCTGTCTCGACGGCTGTGTCTTGTAAGTCATGAAGCAGGTAATATAACTCTTCCAACCTTGCATGTTATATTACCTTGCAGGTAATATAACTCTTCAAAGTTGTTATTCTAGGCCCTTTGCGTTTTTATATAAATTTTCGAATCTGCTTGTCAGTTGCTACAAAAATGCAAGAGATTTTCATTGAGATTGTCTTGATTGTCTAGATCAATTTAGGGAGTTCGACACCCTGAGTTGTGAGTTGTCTGATCCACAAACTCATTCTCTTTCTTGCTTCAGTTCTTCAGTTTTTCTGAGCAATACTTCATAGTTTTCAGTGGATCAGTCTTGTATATCTGCTGTCAGTTTTGCCACTGACACTTCATTATTTGATACTATTATAAATAGTGTTTTTTCATACTTTATTTTCTGGATTTTTGTTGCAATTATATAAATATATAATTGATCTTTGTATGTTAATCTTGTGTTGGCAATAATGGTAAACTCACTATTACTTCTAGTGAGTTTTATGTAGGTTTTGTTGGCATTCCCAAATAGACTATCATGTCCTCTGAATAAAGATACTGTTACTTCTTTTTTTCAAATCTAAATCCCATATATATTGTGTGATTGTGTGTGTGTGTGTATGTGTGTGATTGTGTGTATGTGTGTGTGTATGTGTGTGATTGTGTGTCTGTGTGTGTCTGTGTGTGTGTATGTGTGTGTGATTGTGTGTGTGTCTGTGTGTGTGATTGTGTGTGAATGTGCGTGTATGTGTGTGATTGTGTCTGTGTGTGTGATTGTGTATGTGTGATTGTGTGTGTCTGTGTGTGTGTATGTGTGTGTGATTGTGTGTGTGTGTGTCTGTGTGTGTGATTGTGTGTGAGCATGTGTGTGTGTGATTGTGTGTGAGCATGTGTGTGTGTGATTGTGTGTGTGAGTGTGTGTGTGTGTGATTGTGTGTGTGTGTGTGTGTGTGTGTGTGTGTGTACTCTTGCCTTATTGCAGTGATTGGGACAGCCAGGTCAATGTTGATGATAAATGATGAGAGCAGCATTCCTGTCTTGTGTTTAGGAGAAAATCATTCAGTCTTCCCCCCGCTGAGTTGATGTGAATCTTAAGGTTGCCATAGATACCCTTTATTAGTGTGTGGAAGTTACCATCTATTTCTAGTTTGTTGAGAATTTTTATCGTGGAGATATGTTTAATTCTGTCAATGGCTTTTTTTGTGCATCAATTGAGGTGATTGTACACTTTGTATTTTCTAGGTTGTTAATATGGTCCATTACATTAATTGATTTTCAGACATTAAACAAACCTTGTGTTCCTGGGATAAATCCTATCTGGCAATACTGTACTTCATTTGTTACACTTTGTTGAATTCTATTTACTAAAGTTCTATTTCGAATTTTCCCCTCTGTGTTGATAAGAGGAACAGGCCAGTGTTGTTTTTCTCGCATCTCTCTCTTTTGCGTGTGTTTTTCTATTCCAGTAATGCTGGCCTTAAAGAATGAGATGAGAAGCAGCCCCTCCCTCCAGCTAAGAGGTGGAGTGTGTGCACTGGGTGCTTTCACCTCTGTAAATGTGGAATTCACCAGGGAAGCATCTAGAACTGGAGTTTTCTTTATGGGAGATTTATCATTTTTTAAAATCTTCTCAAAACAAAATGTTGGCTTTGTTGATTTTTTTCTGTTGTTTGTTTCACCTTTTATTGCTTTCTGCTCTTAGTTTATGATGTGTATTCTTCCGCTTTCTTTTTCTTTTTAGACGGAGTCTCGCTCTGTTGTCCAGGCTGGAGTGCAGTGGCGTGATCTCGGCTCACTGCAACCTCCGCCTCCTGGGTTCAGGCTATTCTCCTGCCTCAGCCTCCCAAGTAGCTGAGACTACAGGCTCCCACCACCATGCCTGGCTAAATTTTTTTGTATTTTTAGTAGAGACAGTGTTTCACCATGTTGGCTGGGCTGGTCTTGAACTACTGACCTCAGGTGACTCACCCGTCTCAGCCTCCCAAAGTGCTGGGATTACAGGCGTGAGCTCCCACGCCTGGCGGACGTAACCTTTCCCATCAGCTCCTCTCGCAGGCACTGAGCACCCCGAGAAGAACAGCAGCTGCTTCCAGTGATCCTGGCCCTCAGCACAGACAAGGGAGCAGGTGACTGTGGGGGAGTGTGGTGCCACCCTCCCTCACACCGAAGACTAACATCAAACACATGCTGGCAAAACGGGGACCCCCTGGAACATCCCCACGCTGCTGGTGGGGTGTAAATGCAGATGCTGAGGGAACTGCTTGGCGGTGCCCACTCCAAATGCCCTGGTGCCTCCTGTGGCCAGCACTCCCACCAAGGCAGTGTGAACCTTCACCATGACACAGGGTGTCCCAGGGCTCTTTCTGGTGTAAGATCCAGAAACTGGAAATGACTTGCAATGATTAATTTTACATGTCAGCTTGTTTTGGCCATGGGGTGCCCAGAGAGCTGATGAGACCTTATTTCTGGGCGTGTCTGTGAGGCCATTTCAGTCACGGGGGGCATATGAGTGGGTGCACAATGGTTTCCCCCCAGTGTGTGTGAGCCTCACCCAACGCACCCGAGCCTGAATAGGACAAAAAGATGAGGGGATGGAGAATTCGCTCCCTCTGCCTGACTGCCCCGATCTCAGACTGAGACGCCATGTCGGCTCTCTTGGGTCTCCAGCTGGCAGACAGCAGACTATGGGACTTCTCAGCCTCTACAAGCATGTGGACCAATTCCTTAGAGTAAATCTCTCTGTGTGTGTGTGTACATACATGTGGAGAATACACACACATACACACACACACACACACACAAAGGACCTCCTCCTGCCGTGCGTCCACACGGGCTCCCACAGCCACAAAGATGAGCAAAGCTCTCTGGACAGCTGCAGGCTGAAGGCACTAAATGACCATTCCGAGGACATTTGAGAACAAACAGAAGTAACCCTTAGTGGCTCAGGTTGGAGTTCTGGGGATCTTGGGGGTTACTGGGGGTTACCGAGGGCGGGGCTGGAAATGTCCCGTCAGATCTGCCTGCTGGTCACTCTGGCAGCAGCGTGTGTAAAAACTCCCAGAGTCCTGCCCTCAGAGCAGCAAGCCTTGCATACGAGACCCTACCTAGCTGTGCCTTTGCCATGAAAAGATAAAAGCCAATTAGCAAACAGTGAAAAAAACACCAAAAACACACAGCACGGTGCCCCCTTGGCTGGGGGGCGACGCGTCAGAAGAGGTGGCCACGACGTGGGGAGGGACGAGGACGGAGCCTGTGATTTGGCGGCCCATGGAGCACCACTCACACCGTCACAACACAAAACAGCCCACAGAGAAGAAATCACTGACGTTCAGCACACACTTGTGGACTTCAGTGGCCTCTCTGTAACACATGATGACGGGATTTACAGGAAGAAGGTGGCACACACACAGCTTTGCTCTTCTCTGATCGTGATTTGCTCAGTGATGGCTCCGCTCCACTTGATGGAAACGTTTCCCTCTGTTTTTCAAACCACAGTGGGAGGTGTGCCTTGTTCCTGATCTATCCCTAAGGGCCCCTCCTGATCTGCTGGCTGGAGGGGTTGCTCTGTGGGGTGCTCCCATCACAGCCCCTCTTATGTCCAGCGAGGCTCAGCCGAGGGGGGCAGCAGGGAAGTGGGTTTGGGAGGAGAGCCCCACTGGAGCCTCCCTGACCTGGCTGACCACTGTGCTTTCTCTGGACTCTGTAGCAGCTCCGCTGGCCAGCTGTTCTGCTGGCCAGTAGCAGACCCCTGGTGAAGCCCCTCCAGGTCTAGTGGATGCCGCTGGGAGCCTCGGTGCCCCTTGTCAGATGCCCCCACCCTGTGGACCCCTGGGAAGAAGGCCCTTTGTGGAGCCCCCACCACCACCTGCTCTTGCCTGAGCCTCCCTGTTTGGACCTCATGGCTCTTCTGTGGGGACATTTCTTTCTTTTTGTTCCGTCTTGTCTTAACAAGCCCTGCAGTCAACAGTTGCTCCCCATAGTCTTGTGAGAAACCTCTTTGCCTGTCCATCACTCCCGACCCCCGCACCAGGAGGATTAGCAGATAATTCCTATTAAAGCAACCTGCGAATGGGACTTGCCACAGTCACAGAGAGAAGCAGCCTCAGGGCCGACTGCTGAGGAGGAGCGGGCAGAACTCAGTCCAATCTGCTGGCACCTGCTGGATCCCACTAAGGATGAGGTCTCGAGGCACCTGGAGGAATCCGTTCCCATGAGGAGGACGTGGACCCTGCTCTAAAGCTCGGCCACCCATGGCCACTGCTGTCAGCCAGGGGAGCTCCTTCTGAGGACCTTCAACAAGACAAGAAGACAGGGAGATTGAGGAGACCAAACGCTCCCCGTCCCTCATGCAGGGGCCTCCCAGGCTGTGGGCAGGCCAACCATCTCACACACCTCTGACATCATGATGGCACCAACCCCATTTAGCAGAGGAGGACGTGAGAGGTGGGCCTGTGTGCTCTCAGCCTGGGAACGGCAATGGGAGGGGGTGGAGCCCAGGACGCAGACGCCTCACCCCCGAGCTGCATGGCCAGCGCAGACAGGCGCACAAAGACAGGAGCAGGGGAGAGGGAGGGAATGGTGACTGTGTGGAAACCATGTGTTAGCAGTGCAGAAAATTCAAGAGAAAATTGAAAATTTGCTAGAAGCGATCAGAGAATTCAGCGATTGGACTGAATCAACATAGGAAATCAATAGCTCCTGGTAAGGAAGCAAAAAACACGTTAAAAAATGTCATGCGATTAGCCAGGCGTGGTGGCACGCACCTGTAATCCCAGCCACTCGGGAAGCTGAGGCAGGAGAATTGCTTGAACCTGGGAGGCAGAGGTTGCAGTGAGCCGAGATCGCGCCACTGCATTCCAGCCTGGGCGACAGAGTGAGACTCCGTCTCCAAAAAAAAAAAAAAAAAAAGTCATGTGTTGATTTTCACTGATGACCGTCACAAACAGGTTAACTCTAGATTCATACGTAAGAGCTCTGTAAGGAGGAGGATAAACGTCACAGAAGGGGAAGTCAAGGAAAGGGGTGGGGCATGAATGACTTCCAGAGAGAAAGCGTGGTGGTGCCGGGATCTTCCCACGGGTCCTCCCACAGCCAGGCCACTGATTCTGTGTCTCCTGGGTTCCCAGGACCTAGGACGGGAGTGACAGCTGAGGAGTCCACCTTCGGCAAACAGGGTGGGAGCTGCCCCTTGACCCAGTTCCCAAAAGGATTTTTCCCGAAGCCCCATGTGCTCACTTGAGCCTTACACAGCCATGACCATATCATAAGGAGGAGCGTTTCACCCTAGAAGATTAGAGCTAAAGAAATAAAACAACAAAATTATAAATAAAATTCTTACTATAAATAAAATTTTTAAATGTATGTACTTATAAATGAATACAATTTTTACATGTATTTATTTTAGGCCAGGCGTGGTGGCTCACACCTGTAATCCCAGCACTTTGGGGGGCCAAGGCAGGCGGATCACCTGAGGTCACGAGTTCGAGACCAGCCTGGCCAACATGTCAAAACCCCATCTCTACTAAAAATACAAAAATTAGCCGGTTGTGGTGGTGGGTGCCTGTAATCCCAGCTACTCGGGAGACTGAGGCAGGAGAGTTGCTTGAACCCAGGAGGTAGAGGTGGCAGTGAGCCGAGATCGCGCCACTACACTCCAGCCTGGGCGACAGAGTGAGAAATGAATAAGTAAAATGTTGAAATGTATTATAAATAAGCAAAAATTTTAAATTTATTTTTAATATATGTGCTTTGTTTGCAAAATATGTTTTTAAAATATTATTAAAAATATATTACTGTAATATATTATTTGAAAATAAATATATTACTGTAATATATTATTAAATAAATTATTAATATATTTAATGTATCATTATATAAGAATATAACATAAATATAATAATAAATATTTATTTGTTTATTATAAATAAAATAAACAAAGGAGCAGAGCTCAGCGTTTTAGACAGCATGATGCTGTCCCAGACAAGGCTTAGCAGACCCACCGTCTAGACTGGGTGCCCAGCCCTGTGTGCCTGCCCTTCCAGCCTGGTTCGAGCCTGCCATGGGTGGAACTGTGGCCCCAGGACGGGCCCGTTGAAGTCCTAACGCCCCCATGGGACTGTGTTTGGAGACAGGGCCTGTATGGAGGGGGCTCGGGTTAAATGAGGTCCTCCGGTGAGCCTGAATCCCATAAGCCGGGCGTTCTGATAAGCGGCGGAAGAGACACCAGAGCTGTCTCCGTCTGCCTGTGGGGACGCGGTGAGAAGGTGTCCATCTGCGAACCAGGAATGGGACTGGCTGGCGCATCCATCACGGATTCCCAGCCCAGAACTGTGAGGAACCACCGTGCGTGGCTTCAGACGCCCAGCCCGTGCTGTTTTGTGAAAGCAGCCTGGGCACGATACACAAGTGCATTGAAGATTCCGTGTTCCAGCAATTTGTTATCAATGTGGGGGGAAAAGAGTCAATTAAAAGTCATGCACTAAAACCCCTTCAAAAACGTTCAATAGATTTTAATTAAAAACGCAGAGATTTCTTGTTGTGTTGTGCTTTGCTTTGTTTGCAAAATTCGAAAAGACATTGATGGCGGTGTCTGAAGAGAGACAGCCGCCTCAGGACGGTCGCCTGGGACTCGGGGTCAGCTGCAGCCTCGAGGAAAGACCCCCCTCCCCAGGAGGGCCCTGCCTGCTTCCCACCGGCCACGGCCCCCACCAGAGGGTCTCCGTCCCTGGCCCAGGTGCCTGTCACACGTAACACGTCTGCTGCTTTTGGCTCTCAGCGGGCCTGCTGGTGTCTTCTCCTGAGTCCTCACAGGTATTCTGCCAGATCCTATTTTGGGCTGACAGTCCTCGTTGAATTTACACTCAATCCAACACTCTGCTTCCTCCTCGAAGGTGTCAGACACATTGGCTCCCTTCCTGCACACCACAAACACATTTCCATCGCTGATTGCTTTGCGCGTGAAGCCGTGCCATCCTTTCTGAGGAAGGATTCGCATGTTCTCAAGGATTTCCGGCAGTTTTCGAGCAAAGGGCAGTCCCCTCTCAGCCCTGAGCACTGTCCGAGGCGCTGCCTTCCTGGCACTGGTCACTGGCGGCTTCCAGACGGCACAGTTCGGGAAGAGGAGGCGGTGGGGAGCACATAACTTCTGACATTCACTAATGGAGTTTATTAATAGCTCATGCATGGGGATCGGCCGGCCGCAAACACGCTCCCCGTGGTTACGGATGACCCGCTTCTCTCTTCTGGCACGGCTAGAAAAGACTTCATCGGACTCACTGTAATTATTTTCCAGAAGCGATCCATTTTCCATGAAAATGCTGGAGGGTTTATTTCATTCCTGGAAGTCATTACTTTGTCATGAAAAATTCCAAGTATCCCGGAGCACAGGGGAATAAAATTAGCCTCGACTTTAATCACAGAGCAGAGGGTAATTTTTACCTACATCCTTGGGCACAATCATTTGAATGATTGGCCTGTGAGGAGCGATTGTCTTATTCTCCCTCAGGGTGAGATCTCAGAGTCGGGGGTCTGCTTTGAGAAATTTGGGGCACAGCCTGCTGCTCTCTGAGAAGCTTAAGACTGTAGAGAGTCCTGAGGAACTGGCTGCATGTCAGGCTTCAAGGCAATGAGGCTTTGAGAGAATCCTCCCAGGCAGTCGAGCTGTGTGACTGCCGACACATTGAGTGACTCGGGGGTCTGGCCACCACCGAGCTTCAGGTCCTGATTCTGCAGCGTGTTGTTTTGTGTGTGAAGTGATCTTTACTTCAGGTGATATTTACCCAGCACATGCCAGGTGCCAGGCGCCATGCTGTGTGACACAGGTACAACAAAGAGCAAGACAGGCATAGTCTCTGTTCCTTGCTCGGTGCCAACATCCTATGAATATTTTACATGTCACTAAAAAATCTGTAATGTTCTTACATGAATCCTACCAGTGAACGACACACAATTCCATCTCTCTCTGTAATGCAGCTTAAGTACCCATGATGACCAAGCGAGCCTCAGATTTTCAATTGCGTGTTAAGGTTGTTGAAGACCCTGGAAGCAGAAGGCTTGTCCTAACAAGGGCACTTCTTCTGAGTCGCCTCATGGGATGCAAAAAAGAATCATTGTGAAAAAGAGTTTTTCACCTCTCTTAACAACTCACTCTATAAAGAGCCAGGCTCAGTCAGGGCTGGAGATGTGCGGAGTTAAAGGGCATGAATAGGAACCTCCCTGAACCCCCAAGTGCCACTCTGGGAACAACAACACTGGCTCCAGGAAAAAGAAAACTTCAAGAGAAGCCTGGGCACAAAGTGACATTTACAGGAATTGATGACAGACCTCGGAAACACCCAGGTTCAATTACCCAGCACTGGTTAGACACACGGGGCCCTAGCACCCTCCCAGGCCCGGCCTCCTGCCCGGCTCGCTGCTTCTCATCAGCCCCAGCTGTGACTTTGCCGGGAGCAGATGGGAGCTGCTCGGAAGCTGGTGGTCTTACTAGCAGCACATCAAACTTGGGGGGCAGCACAGCAGAGGGCACTGGGGCTGGAGCCCTCCATCCATCTGTGCATTCATCCATTCATCCATCTATCCATCCACCCATCAACCGTCCATCCATTCACCCATCCACCCATCAACCATCCATCCATTCATTCACCTATCCATTCATCCATCCATTCATCCAACCATCCATCCATTCATCCAACCATCCTTCCATTCATCCATCCATTCATCCATCCATTCATCCA
>NW_016107644.1:2097777-2136489 GCF_001604975.1 Cebus imitator
AGGGAGGCCCGGAGCTTCCCGGCGGAGGACAGGAGGGAGGCCCGGAGCTTCCCGGCGGAGGACAGGAGGGAGGCCCGGAGCTTCCCGGCGGAGGAGAGAAGGGAGGCCCGGAGCTTCCCGCTGGAGGACAGGAGGGAGGCCAGGAGCTTCCCGCTGGAGGACAGGAGGGAGGCCCGGAGCTTCCCGCTGGAGGAGAGAAGGGAGGCCCAGCCACCCCGTGAGGCCTCCGCTCCTCCTGCCCTAGTGGTCACAGGCTCCAAATACAGACCCCAAACTCTGTGCCCCCAGCAGGCAGAAAGCCAGAGGAGACGCTGTCCCTGGGTCACAGCCAGGCTCTCAGGATGCAAAGTTGAGACAGAAGAAGCTCAAGCACTCCCATCTGTGACCCCAGCGTGGAGCGTCTGTGCACGCTCGCGGTGAGACCTGCGGGCACGCTGGGTGTGAGTCCAGGCCGAGCAGGCATGCAGGGCAGGAGCCTGTCCACCTCAGCCTCTCCGGAGGCCAACAGCACTTCTAGGCAGGACAAGGAGGACCAGGGGAACAGAAGGAGGGACTGAATCGACAGAGGAAGACAAACAAACGGGACCCAAGCACAGAACCAGCTTCAAACCAGGACTGAACAATGGAGGACCGTGTCCAGCCTGCAGTCCTGACCTGCTGCCGACTCTGCCCCAGCTCAGACACCCAGGGACAGGGGCCTCTGTGGGCTTGAGTCTGGCAAGTGCCTGGGTCTGCAGGGAGGGGACTCTGCCCCAGCTCAGACACCAGGGCGCAGGGGCCTTTGCAGGTCTGGAGTCAGGCAAGGTGGCTGGGTCTTCAGGAAGGGTCAGCGCAGTCACTGTCCAATGTCCAACAAGACCTCCCTGGAGACAGAGAAAAAAAGCCCACCCACGTGAGAACAAACAGAGACATTTCAGGGGAGGGAAGGCTTCACACCAGGGAACAGGGTCAGCTCCAGGCTCCCCTGATCCGAGGCCAAGGCCCAGGGGAAGCTGGGCACTCCCTAGAAGGAGGCATCCTATGCCATCAGCTGGGGCACACTGGGCATTCTGTGGTTGGTTCTGAGTTGAAAGTGGAGACAGAACTTAAGGAAGCTGGGAGTCCCTGGACATGAGCTGCGAGCAGCAGAGGTGATGGTGGGCCTCCCGGGCTGTGGTGTGGCCCTCCCGGGCTGTGGTCGCCCCCCTGGGCTATGGTGTGGCCCTCCCGGGCTGTGGTCGCCCCCCGGGCTATGGTGTGGCCCTCCCGGGCTGTGGTCGCCCTCCCGGGCTGTGGTGTGGCCCTCCCGGGTTGTGGTCACCCTCCCGGGCTGTGGTCACCCTCCCGGGCTGTGGTGTGGCCCTCCCGGGCTGTGGTTGCCCTCCCGGGCTGTGGTGTGGCCCTCCCGGGTTGTGGTCGCCCCCCTGGGCTATGGTGTGGCCCTCCCGGGCTGTGGTCGCCCTCCCGGGCTGTGGTGTGGCCCTCCCGGGCTGTGGTGTGGCCCTCCCGGGCTGTGGTGTGGCCCTCCCGGGCTGTGGTGTGACCCTCCCGGGCTGTGGTGTGGCCCTCCCAGGCTGTGGTGTGGCCCTCCCGGGCTGTGGTTGCCCCCCCGGGCTGTGGTGTGGCCCTCCCGGGCTGTGGTGCGGCCCTCCCGGGCTGTGGTCGCCCTCCCGGGCTGCGGTGGTGGCACTCCCGGGCTGTGGTTGCCCCCCCGGGCTGTGGTGTGGCCCTCCCGGGCTGTGGTGCGGCCCTCCCGGGCTGTGGTCGCCCTCCTGGGCTGCGGTGGTGGCACTCCCGGGCTGCTGTGGGTGCGGTGTGGTTTGTGGGCCAGCACCCGGCCATCACATGCGGGCAATGTCCCTTCTTGTCTTCTGCTCCCCGGACTTCATGCTCCACTTTCTCTCTCCTCCCCAGTAACGATGTAAAACATTGCTGTAATTTCAAGCAGAAACTTTATTGCCCTCATTAGCTCTATTTATTATATATTGTTTTGTAAATTGTTTTCCGTCTTTATGAGCGTGCATACTCTCCATTTTATGAGACACCCTTCCGAAACGTCATGTTTATAGAGGCACAATATTCCGTTTTATGAATATGGGTTTATGAATGAGTCAAATACAATACTTAGGTTGTTTCTAATTTCCATTATTATAAACAACACTGCAGTGAACATTCGTATAACTGTATCTTTGCATAATCCATTAGCAGATCTATCAATATTCCCTCAGAACAAAACTTCTTGAGCATAATATAACAAAAAAGGCTAATGTTTTGAGGCTTTGTAAGGCTTTCATTGCATACTTTCAAATCTCCTCCTGGAAAAAAAAAAAAGCTGGAAATCTCGGCCACACTATATGACTGTGTCACTTTTCCAAAAGCCATGCTATTATGGGGTTTAAAAGGAAGTGGAAGAGAAATAATGGCCATTGTTGCTTACTGCTCTCCCCGACTGGCCAAATCCAGCCCCTCCCTCCCGTCCCTGACCCCTTCCGGCCATCACACAGCAGCCAAGGGGACGGGCCCTTCTGAGGCTTCTCCTCCCAGGAGCAGTTAACCACAGGCTCCTTCGGCGTCCCAGGCCCTGTGTGTGGCCCCCACCCCTGCCTGGCTCTCCTCTCCTCCTTCCCCCAGCATCCGGTGCCTTCTGTCCCGGCCTCGTTGGCTGCTCCTCCACAGCCCAAGCTCAGCCTCGGGTCTTTGGTCTCTCCCTACCTCCCCTGCCCTCCTCCCTCCCTCCCTTCATCCGCCCAAATGTGAGGTCTGCCTAGGGGTCTCCATGAGCACAGGTCTAGCCCAGAACACCGCTCACAAGCCACCCGATATTTTGGTTCACTTTTTCTTTCTTAGCATCTTTCACCAACAAATTATTGTTGGATTTGTTTATTTCCATGTCTGCTGCCTGCCTGTCTCCCAGCCTACATGAAACCCCGGCTCCGCGGAGCAGCGTGTGTCCGCCGGGCAACTAGAGCCACGCTGGGCTGGTCCAAGATTGGAAGATGGGCGAATGAATGAACAGGCCCTTTGCCCACTGTCCTGTTAAAGCTTTCTTTTGATGTTAAGGGCCTCTATCTATTTCAGTAATAGACCTTTGCTGGCTTCGTGTCAGAGTCATTTCTTGTCTGTTGTCATGTTATTTTAGTAATTTTTATTTTTTATTTATTTGTTATGCCAGAGTCAAATTCACCAGAAATAGTTGCTATTTTCTTCCTTGGACTTAATTCCTAACACGAAGTTACCACAACAGCTACACATCAGAAGTCGTATCTTTTTCTCTGATTCCTTTGTTTGTATGAAAATCATGACCCCTTCTCCTTAGAAATAGAGAGTACAGGTGCGCACGGCCTTCTGTGGTTTGTTTTATCTGATATTACTGCACCTGCTGCGTCTCTGGGTCTCTTCCGTGCTCTTGCTGGAACAGAGCAGGTTCTATCCACAACAGCCCTGGGGCCCGGTCACACCGCCCTCCCGGCGAAGGTCCCGCAGCTTCTCCTGCCTCCAGCTCCCACTCCTGTGTCTGCAGGTGGCAGCCCCTCTTATCAGAGCAAAGGCATCCTGCCTCTCCCTGGCGCCAGCATCATTCTGGAGACCCAAAGCCACAGCTCCCTGGCTGCCCCAATAGAGCACATTCCTTTTAATTTACAAATCAAAAGTCAACTGAAAACACAATAGCCAACTTGAAGCCCAGGAATCTGCCCACCCCTGATGAGGGGAGCTTCCCTGAGAGATCCTGTCCCTCCTCACCTCCCACCCTCCCCACGCCAGAGATGCTGGCACCTGGCTCGGTGCTCAGGGCAGCAGCCAGCACCACCCAAGGGCCCCAGACATCACGCTGCGGGTCTCCCGCCGTGTGTGTCACTAACTGTGCTGATTCCTCACCTCTCACAAAGCAATGACCTACATAAGGAAATCTTAAGCCCACGTTAAATGAAGTCCTTCACAGACCAGCTGAGAGCAGACACGATTTGGAGTCCATATTTGGGAGTCAGGCCAAGGTTCTCACCTTGTGGGGCCTGGAAGACTTGCAGAGACCCAATGACGGGGTGCACAGATACCTGGAAAGGGGGCTCAGTGTCTCGCCATCACGGGTTCCCATGCGGAATCAGGTCCAAAAACACCTGCCACGGAAGCTAGTGTGAAGGAAGCAGCCGTGTGCTGGGAAGCCGCCCTCCAGCAAACACCGCCTGTGCCGAATGGTACCTGACTCTCCGTGCAGGTAAGGGCACTGACGTTTAGAACTTGCCCAAACATGTGGACCTCACCAGGAGTTAACCCACGCCAAAGCTGTGACGCATTATCGCTGATACAGGGTTATTCAAAATACAATGTCTATGGAAGTTGAAAAATCCATAAAAATATTAAACTAAAACACCTTTTGTTAGAAGTAAAATATACATATATGATTTACCACCTAAAAATGTGAAACTTTTATGACCGTCAGTGACAATCAAATACTTCCATTTTCCACTCTGCGTAGTAATTTTGAGATTGTTATTACAAACTGTTTAAGTTTGGCCGGGCGCGGTGGCTCACGCCTGTAATCCCAGCACTTTGGGAGGCCGAGACAGGCAGATCACCTGAGGTCGGGAGTTCGAGACCAGCCTGGCCAACATGGTGAAACCCCGTGTCTACTAAAATTACAAAAAGTAGCCGGGTTTAGTGGCACATGCCTGTAATCCCAGCTACTCAGGAGGCTGAGGCAGGAGAATCCCTTGAACCTGGGAGGCAGAGGTTGCAGTGAGTTGAAATCGTGCCACTGCACTCCAGCCTGGGCGACAGAGGAAGACTCCGTCTCAAAGACAAATGTTTAGGTTCTATTGGTTGCATCACTATAACTTTTTGAATTTAGAAATTTTGTTGCAAATTATAGGGTAGATGAACTCTAAAGAGGATTACAGTTTACATTACTGGAAAGAAATTGGCTCAAAATCCATCACCATGTATGAAAATGTTCTTGAGAAAATAAAAAGTGTGCAAATGTCTCCTTGATTTTCAACAAATGCCACGGCCAGGTGTCACACTTTCAGGCCCTCGTTACTGTGTCGCTGGAAATGCCTCTGAGGTTCTAAAGCGGCTGATTCAGTAATTAAACCGAAGACGACATTGCCTTATAGCCAACAGCTTGGCTTTACTGTCACTAACTAGGATCGTCTCAGAAATCAGCTGATCTGCTGGCTAATGGCTGTCAGAAATGAAGGTCTGAGTTCAATTATTCTAAAACAGAAACAGACCTTTTTGGTGTGAATCCTTCAATATTTAATTGGGCTGTATCGGGCAACACTACGTAGAAGGTCAACTCAATTAGCCGCCGGGACACACACCTGACCCACCACTCACGGCGGAGCGCCGCGTCTCCTCCTCTCCTCCTACCTTCACGCACTTAAGCTTACATTTTTTTCCTCTCAGTCGGCTCATTTTTTGTCTTAGTTTTGTTTTGAAGAAAACTTAGTATCATTGTGAAATTACAGGTTTCATGACCTGGTTATATTCCTTGTAATACCTTTTAAAATAAAATCATTAAATTCTTAAGAAACAACTGCCCCTGTGCCCCAAAACCACCCCTCCCATGCCACCCTGTGCCCTCTGCTTTGGAGTCTCCAAGACTGACCCTAGGAACAGAAATCCTGCCTTCAGCATGCGTCTGACCTCCGTTCCTACAGACTGTGTCATCCTTGGATTCGGCTACACCCGCAGCAGGATTTCTATCCAGGTGGCAAAGCTTTGGTCTCTCAAATAACTGCTTCTGCCTTGGTGTGGGTCCCCTCATGGGCTTCACCCCAAAGGCTGGGAGAACTCTGCTCTGGGACCTGCAGCAAGGCCCAGGTGCTTAGCCCTCCCCACGCACCTGCTAGCCCCGGAGACGTGGGGACACTCCCACAAGGCACTGGTGATGGGGAAGCAGCAATTCCAGGACAACCAGCCAGGTCTCTGGAGGGGTGTGTGTTTCACTCTGCAGTGTGCTGACGTGCACTCGCCTGTGTGTGAGATTTGGAAGGTTGGTGCTGAAGTTCATTTTCAGCTGACAGGAGGATTCTGTGCTGCTTTCCTCCCTGTCCTGCACTGAATGGACCATGTGCCCACAAGCCCAGCCTCCAATGGAGCCATCTTGCCCTGGGCTCACGTCACCCAGGACACAGGCTCAGGTGGCTTCTGACTCCTGTTCCCTTGGGGTGGTCCCGGGAGAGGTGATGCCAGGTCAGGGGCCACATGGCCTCTTTACTCTGCTCGGGGCCCGTGGAGTCAGCCCACTGCAGGGTGGTGCCACAGGGCTCTGAGTTCACTAGGCCCCCACCACCCTGCACCCCCCACCCACCCATGGCTCCCTGGGACCACTCCGAGGGAAAAAAGTGCGTCTCACCTCGGCAGTGGTGGCGAGGAGGACGTGTTCTGTATTTCAAACGAGCCTGGGAAGCCCGGTGTTATTCAGTTCACCTTAAGCTTTTCCCCCAGTTTCCCAACGGGCTTTGGTCTTTTTCCTTCTGAACGTAAGAATCGCCCCCATAGCTGTGACACTGTCCCCGGCTGTCGTTCTGCTTTCTTCCCGCTGATCTTCCGACGGTAGCTGACAGGCCTTCAGTGCTGATGGAACAGTCGCCGGTTCGCCGGTCTGGCCTCGAGGCGTCCCGTGCTCCCTGCCCTCAGGCATCCAGGATGTTGGTCCTCCCGGTGTCCTGTAAGCTTAACGTTATGCCTTGTGCATTCAAGCCTGAATCCACCTGAAATCCATTTTCACATGTGGGATCAGGTAGGAATCCGTGTGCCCTTTCCTCCAGAGTTAGCCGGTGTCCCCCTCAGCACCTACAGGGGATCCTCCTTGCCCCAGTGTATGAGTCGGGTTTCTCTAGAGGAACGGGACTCATAGGACAGATGTATAAGAAGAGGAGCTTATTAAGTGTGAACTCACGAGTCCCTCCCATAGGCCAGCTGCAGGCCGTGGAGCAGGGAGAGCCAGCTGGAGTCCCAAAACTGAAGAACTTGGAGTTCGATGTTTAGGGGCAGGAAGCATCCAGCACCGGAGAGAGACATAGGCTGGGAGGCGGGCCTGTCTCTCCTTTTCACGTTCCTTTACCTGCTTTGTGTCCCAGCTGCGCTGGCAAGTGATGAGATGGTGCCCACCCAGATTGAGGGTGGGTCCGCCTTTCCCAGCCCACGGATTCAGATGTTGATCTCCTTTGGCGACGCCCCCACAGACACACCCAGAGCAACACTCTGCGTCCTTCCACCCAATCACGTTGGCACCAGCACCAGCATGAACCATCACTGTTAACTCCGGTTGCCACCTGCAGGTCCTCATTTTTTAGGGTTAGCTCACTGTTTATGCCGTGATGATCATCCTCATCATCATGATTGTGATTTGGGGAACTCTTAATATCTGGTGAAGCAAGCATTCCTTCTTGGTTCTTTTGCTTTCAAAGTCGGCCTTTGCATCCACCCTGGAGTCCCAGGTAAAGCGCTGGCACCAGGCCCCTGGGGGAGCCTGGCAGAACTGGGCTCAGGGCAGCACTGAGCTGGGAGGACTTCAGACACGCTGGTGCCCTGCACATGTTATGTTCACCCATACAGGGTCTTCCTTTGGCCCCAGAACTGAGTTTTTGAGTTTTCTACACACTTTATATTGAGATTTTAAATATGGCTTGTGTATCCTTTTTTTTTGAGACAAAGTCTCGCTCTTGGCCCCCAGGCTGGAGTGCAGTGCTGTGATCTCAGCTCACTGCAACATCCACCTCCAGGATTCAAGAAATTCTTCTGCCTCAGCCTCCCAGGTAGGGGATTGCAGGTGCCTGCCACCAACCACACCTGGCTAATTTTTGCATTTTTAGTGGAGACGGGGTTTCACCATGTTGGCCAGGCTGGTCTCGAACTCCTGACCTCAGGCGACCCTCCCACCTCAGCCTCCCAAAGTGCTGGGATTACAGGTGTGAGCCACTGCTCCCGGCCGTGCATCCTTTACATAGACTTTATACACACTTTGTGCTCTTAATGGTGTCTTATTTCACATCATATTTGTCAGCAACAATCAGTAAGTAACTTACAATCCTCCCACTAAGGTCAAATATAAGTATCTACTAACCTTGACTTTCTCTCATTGCCGAAGTTGGGAGGATTTATCTCCTACTCTTTTGAGACAATGTGTCAAGCTCATTCGGATATGAACACAGGCTTTTTCATCAGATAAGTGCACCAGCGCCACCACAAGATCCAAGTCCCCGCCCCTCCAGCTCCCCGAACTCCTGCAGATATTTGAGGCAGGTGCATCTGCCACCAGCCCAGCTGCTATGGAGACTTTCGTCCCCAGCACCCAGGTTCTTTCCAGAGGATGAAAGGAAAGTTGTGTGGGGTGATCGAGGCCACACAGAGGACACCACGTTCCGCAGCGGCTCAAACCGACAGGCACAAAAAGCTTTTACTCCCTGGAGACATGAGCAGCGATTCCCCGGAAACCATCTCTCCTGTAGCGAGGGGAAGGGGGGTGGTGCTGAGGAGCCCTGAGGGGTCTTCGCAGAGCAACTCCTCTGAAGCAGCCAGGGTCCTGCCACCGACCCCCACCCCATGTCAGCAAGTCCCCTGTGAGCGCACACCTGCTCTTGCGCACCTTCCAGCACGATGACTCCGGCCCGGAGGCCTCAGGTCTGAAGAGCAGACCCTCAAAGAAGGAGGCCGGCTCTGGGAAGCCTCAGGGAGGACCCTCTGTGGAGGGAATCTCCCCACTTAGAGTTCCTGAGGGCTGCGCGCTGCCGTTTTGGTACCACGCCCATCCTGCTTAGCGTCACCCCGTGTGCCTGTGCCAATGGCCTGAACCACACCAGGAGCCACCGCCTGACGTCCCGGAGTCTACTTCCCTCCTGGACTTACTGGAGGGCCAGGCGTCCGACCCTTACAGCCTGTATGCCGCCTGGCACACGTTCAGGGTCATTGCTGGGAAGACACAGCCGACCACATTCCACCTGGCCTTGGACGTGGTCACAGGTGGGCAGGTCATATCTGCCTTCCTTGCTTGGAGCCAACCTCTCAGGATCTCTCCGAAGCTGTGGCAGGAGCTGGGATACAAGCTGAACCCAGAGTGTTCATGGAACCGACAGGGATGCCGGGGATCCGTGCCCCTCCAGCCCAGGTACCCCTGTGACCGGGACCTTTCTCAGTGGATGGAAGAGGAGGCAGGAGGAAGAGGACTCAGCATGAAGTGGGGACGCAGGTGCCTGGGAAGGCACTTGTGTCTCTTGGGAACATTGGTGTAGAAATTAATTTTTTTTTAATTCCACAGAACTCCTTGTCCTGGCAGTCCTGCACTTCTTTATTTATGGTTCTGACCAACATGGTGAAACCCTGTCTCTAATAAAAATACAAAATTAGCCAAGGGTGGTGGCCCACACCTGTAATCCCAACTTCTTAGGAGGCTGAGGCAGGAGAATCCCTTGAACCTGGGAGGTGGAGGCTGCAGTGAGCTGGGATCGTACCACAGCACTCCAGCCTGGTGACAACAGTAAAACTCCAGCTCAAAATAAATAAATAATAAATAAATAAATAATGGGTTCCTTATCCTCCAGGCTGCGTGGCCACGTCCATGCAATTTCACCTCTCCAGGATGGATCAGGACCCCCTTGTGAAGGGGCAGGTCCACGCTGACCCCGCAGAAATCGCCTCCCACCTTGTCCAACCACAGCAAAAAGTCCCGGTCACACAGGCCTGCCGGGCTGGACACCTGCCTGGGGCAGGCCAGTGGGCCACACCATCCCTCGAGCTGGTTTCTAGGGCCCAGCCTCTCCAATAACATTTTAAATGGCTTCTAAATTGCTTCATTTGTTAAATACCCACTGTAAGAACAGAAAAGAGAATGATTCATTTTGGGAGGAGGGTTTCCTTTCCCCGTAAAAACTTTGCAGAAAAACGGCCCGTAATAATGGCAGACTTCTCAGGGGTCCGATGGAGGACAGGACAATCTGTTCAAGGCATCGATGAAATGATCTCCCAAATCACTCGGAGGGGCCAGAGTTGTAAGAGTTCATGAACAAGGTGTCTCCTTGGCTGGCGTCTGCGGTGGGAGCCCCAGAGGCCTGGGAGTGTGTAACGCTGCCCCGTCCACGGGGCCCTGAGCTGCCTGCCGCAGGATGTGAGTTAAACAGCAACAATCCATCACTGCTTATGAGGTCGGCAAAAGGGGCTGCTTCGCCGCTGGCTGACCAGAGACACAATTCCTGCTGATGGGGAGGCAGACATCTGCTGTGTGCAGGGGGCGTCTGGGGGCCCCAGGTGTCCTTTCCGGGGGGGTGGGCGAATGCAAATAGAGTGGCCAGCGCTAATTGCTGCTGTCAAGCCTTAGAAATCAGATTTATATCTGTGTGTCGTAAAGCCCTCATTAAGAGTTCGGGGGGAAAAGTCGGTGTTCTCCATCTCCTACCAAGATGAACGAGTCGAAGAGCAGATATTTTTATAACCACGCGATCTGACTTCAATTTTGAATTCAAAAACGTGACCAGGGCCCAGCTGGTACTGTACAGATTTAAAGAGGTGAGGAGCCACACGCCTGGCTAGCAGGCTGGGCAGAGATGCTCGGGCACCTTGCAGGAGGACTGCTTCTCGTGGGTCTTTCTGTTCTGCAGAGGTAGGAGTTAAAAGTTACAATCAAAACATTTGTTTATGCTGTAGTTTGAATTTCCCTGTATACTTACTTTTACTGGTTCCTTTTACGCCTCCATGCAGAATCTTCTTTTGTTTGTTTGTCTCCGAGACGGGGCCTCCCTCACTCTGCCACTCAGGTTGGAATGCAGTGCTGCCATCTTGGCCACTGCCACATCCGCCTCCCAGCTCAAGTAATTCTGCCACCCCAGGTTCTTGAGTAGCTAGAACCACAAGCACGCACCACCACTCCCAGCTCATTTTGTGTATTTTTGGTAGAGACAGGGTTTCTCCATGTTGCCCAGGTTGGTCTCAAGCTCATGAGCTCAAGTGACATGCCCACCTCAGCCCTCTAAAATGCGGGATTAGAGGCATGAGCCACTGTGCCAGCCTCTCCATGCAGATTTGAGTTATTATCTAGTGTCCTTTTAGTTCAGCCTGAGGAAGTCCCTTAAAAAGTAATCTGGTAATCATGAACTCCCTCAGTGTTTTTTTTCTTAGAATGGATTAATTTCTCCTTCTTTTTTTTTTTTTTTTTTTTTTTTTTTTTTTTGACGAAGTCTCACTCTGTCACCCAGGCTGGAGTGCAGTGGTGCGATCTCGGCTCACTGCAACCTCTGCAACCCGGTTTCAAGCGATTCTCCTGCCTCAGCCTCCCAAGTAGCTGGGGCTACAGGCGCACACCACCACGCCCGGCTAATTTTTTGTATTTTAGCAGAGACGGGGTTTCACCATGTTAGCCAGGATGGTGTCAATCTCCTGACCTCATGATCTACCCGCCTCAGCCTCCCAAAGTGCTGGGATTACAGGCGTGAACCACTATGCCTGGCCTTCTTCATTTTTAAAGGATACTTTTGCAGGTTATAGACCCCTGGGTTGACAGTTTTATTATTTTCTTCTGGTCTCCATAGCTTCTGGTAGGAAACGAGTAGTCTTGCTGAGGATGCATTACACAGGAGTCATGTCTCTCTTGCTGTCTTCGAGATCCTGTCTTTGCCTCTGAATTTTGATAGTTTGAGTACCATGTGTCTATGTGGCTTGGAGTTTGTCCAACTTGGAGCTGTCTAAGCTTTTTGTTTCTAAAGATTAACGTTTTCTTCATCAAATTTGAAAGGTTTTCTTATTTTTAAATGATTTTTTTCTAATCATTTATACCTTTCTCTTCTCCTTTCTCTTATCATGCATGTGTGGGTGTATTTGCTGACATGCCACAGGTCTCTGAGCCTCTGTTCATTTTCTTATTCGTTTTTTCTCTCTTCTCAGATTGAATAATCTCAACTGTCTCAACTTCAAGTTGGTTGGGTCTTTCTTCTGCCTATTCCAATCTGCTGTTGGGTTCCTCTAGTGAATTTCCACTTTGAGTGTTGTATTTTTCAACTCCAGTGATTTATATTTTTATAGTTTCTGCGTCTTTACTGATATTCCCTAGTTGGTGAGATGTGATTCTTATACTTTAGTTTTGAGATTTCCTTTTGTTGTTCACACATATTTAAAATTAGGTGATTTTAAGTCATTGTCCAATGTCTGGGCTTTCTCAGGGACAGTTTCAACTGATTGCTTCTCTTGTATGTACAACACCATCACTTTTTGTTGCTTCATATGTCGCCGATATTTGTTGAAGCCCGAACATTTTGAGTCAGGTGATGTGGCAGCTCTGGAGATCAGATTCCAACCCTTTTCCGGGTGTGCTGCTCTTGGTTTTGTTTTGGCTTTTGCTGTCGTCATCATCATCATCATCATTGCTCACCACAACCAAAGCAAATTCCTTGAATTTATTTCCCTTTTATATAAATGTCCTCCTGGGTCTGCTCCTCTGGAGAAACCGGATGTGTCGGGATAATGAATTCTGCTGTGGTCACATCTCTCGCAGCAGTGTTGGGTCCAGGCAGCGATGGAGGTGGAAGTCCTGAACAAGCCAGAAGGGAGGTTCGTGGTTGAGCCTGAGCTTGGCTGCTTTCCATCGTCACTGTAGCTCTGGTTCTCAAGCAAGAGGCAAGCGTCTTCTAGCCCCTGACTTTGCCCCGTGGCCCACCACTTCCCACCCAGGTCCCGGTGCCTGGAGCTGGGTTCCCCAGGAGACACAGAGACCCTGCCCAGCTGCTGGCTGACCCCCTGTGACCTTGGCTGTGAGGACACCCATCAGGCTTGTCGATGATGAGTCAGCTGGTGTGCTCATTACAACAGGAGCTTCAATCTCAGCTTCTTAATAGCTTGATCTGACCAAATAATTGAAATCACACCCCACCAGCAGTGGCTGGTCTTCCAGAGGTGGGAACTGGGGAGGAAATGTCACCTTGCTTTTAATTTAGCAGATACTCTCCAGGAGGCTCTGCTGTGTTTAAACTAGGGGCGTGGGGGGCAGGGGACAGGAGTCAGCCAGTGTCTGCCTCCAGAGGAACGTGCAGGTCACTCGGGAGGGAAGAGGCGGGAACAGGAGGGAAGGCATGGGGCTGTGAGGAGATGCTCCTGGTGAGAGGGGAGGGCAGGCTGGACATCTCCTCTGTCGCAGGTCTTGCCCTATCTTCCCCCAATCTGAAGATTCCACCTTTAAATGACAGAAAATGAGTCCCAAGACAAACATCAAGCAGGCACCAGATCAAAGCAGCAGCAAATCCATCTGGAGGAGCGCCTCTGCTCAGCAATCGGTGGGGGGGAGGGTCACTGAGAAAATCGAGTCCCCGTGGGCCCCGCTGCCCAGAGCCAAAGCGAGGCGTTCTGCAGCATGAAGGATGTGTGCGTTCACGGGAAAATCAAATGGGAGCCCTGGGTGGAACAGAACAGAGCACTATGTTTGAAGATGATCACAGGGCATTCCTGCTTCTAGAAGACTCCATGTGTCCGTGCATCCCCCGGCTGGAAGTACCCAAGTCGGCATCATGATAGAACTGCAAATTAAAACGAGTGAGCCCCCATTACACGCCTGTCAACCACCCCAAATCCAAAACGCCGACCCTAAATGCTGCAGACGAAGGGCTGGAAACCCCATTTCTTTGCTGGTAGGAGTGCCGAATGGCGCTGCAGCTTTGGAAGACAGTTTACAAAACCAAACAGACTCTTTTAACATCGGATCCAGCAATCACACTCCTCAGTATTTGCCCAAAGGGATTAAAAAGTTATGCCCACATGAAAACCCATACAGGCATGTTTATAGCAGCTTTATTCATAATCGCCAAAACCTGGAAGCAACCAAGATGCCCCTCAGCAGGAGGATGAAATGGACCGGTGCCTTCAGACAAGGGCGCACGCATCATTCAGTGCTGGAAACCTGTGCCATCAAGCCCTGCAAAGGCACAGAGGGAGCTTAAATACGTATTCCTGAGTGCAAGAGGCCAGTCTACGAAGGCTCCATACTGTACGATTCCAACCATGTGACATTCTGGAAAACACAAAACGGTGATAATACAAAGATCAGGGATTTCCAGGAAGGAGGTGGAGGAAGGGATGATTTTTAGGGCTGGGGAAGCTGTGTGATAGTCTGATGGGGAATGCCTGTCATCACAGCTCTGTCCAAGCCACGGAACGAATGCACGTCGCCGCTGTGGGCACTAACGACGCTCAGTGTCATCAGCTCAGGGATCCTGTCAAATGCACACACTGTGGGAGCAGCCATACGGGGAGCCCGGATGGGCAGGGGCATGCGGAAACTCGGTACCTTCCACTCAACTTTGCATGAACCAACAATGGCTCTAAAAAATAAAGTCTATTTTACTAAATGTGTTGGATGCTCCGTGCTGCAAAGAAAAATCAGCACTGAAACAAAGGATCTTTCAGGATCGCAATTTTTACTTCCTGGACTGCAGGAAGGGTGCCCTCACTAGCCATCGTGCCACGAGAGTACAGTGAACGAAAGGAATACATACAAATTTTTTCCTTACACACTTGGGGTCATTCTTACTGCTGTGTCTGATCTCCGTTGGCTGGAGCCTGAGCTTGGTTGAGCTTTAGTTCTAATCTAAACTAAAACCCAATTGGCTAACAACTTAAAACTTTCAAGTTGTTAACAACCAATTAACAACAGCCAATCTGAACTAAATCCGGATTGGCTAACAACTTAACACTTTTCTAAACAGGTAAAAGCAGTGGAGAGCTGGGACGTGCCTGTGAGCACGTCCAGCACAGATATCTTGGTCAAAGTACAAGGACACAGAATGGACTACGTGCCTGTAAGCATGGCGTGTCTCACAGCTACAGAGGATAGGGCTCAGCAAAGTTATTAGCACACTTATGGTTTATTTTTTAACAAGAAAGGCAACTTTAAAAAGGAACTTTTCTAGTTCCCACAAAGTGGAAGAGGGAAGCAGACCAGGAGGTCAGAGTGCTGTGATGTGGAGGAACTGGACCCACCATTCTGGGACTCAGGAAGCTTTCAGAGCTCAGAGGATGTTGTGGGAAAGGCACGAGGTGGGGGCACCTGCAGAGTGTCCAGGAAAAGACCCGGCCCGGCCGCACGACCTCAGCCAGGGAGACCCACGCAGGACTTCTGACCACAGAACTGCCAGAGAAGGCATTTGTGTTGCTTTCAGTCGCCATGTTGGGGGTGCGTTCAGGCGGCAGCCATAGGCTCTTATGCGATTTTACATCGATGCCTGCCTTAACCCTGCCGTTCTGAACACTAACGTTTCTTTCATTTCACAGGGTGTCTTATGAGTCATTCCTTACCTCATTCTTTTTCCAGGTTGCATAGAATCACCTTAGGTAATTTATATACCCGGTTCTTATACGTGGACAGCTAAGCATTTTGCAAGGGTTTTTGCTTTTGTGTTTGTTTGTTTGCTTTTATGTAAACGATCTGAGCTAACGTTGGGTGACCCAGTGGCTATTTCCTCTCCCTCATCTTCTGTCTCAGGCTGGAGGGCTGGCTCTGGAGCTGTCCTTGGTTACAGTAGAAGGAGCTCGGGGCAGACGGACTTCCCCACCTGTAACTCGTAGACGCTGCTGATTCCGGAAGATTCCATCAGGACACTGCAGATATCAGGGCCTCATGCTTGGGACCCTGTTAATCACCTCATTAAATGTGGATCCCGGGTCTCTCCAGCCCTCAGGGGCAGGCAGATCCGGCTAAAGCCACGGGCGGACGAGGTGCCTCCCAGTGCCAGGCTCACACTGCCGAACTCAGGCGGTGTGACCTCTGCCCTCCATGGGCTCCTCCGAAATCTGACCGGACGCACGGAACCAGAGATTGAGGCATGGCGTCTGCAGAAGCAGCAATTCAACTGGGGAAGAAAAACACGTTTTCTCTCTGTCTGCCAATTTGGAAAGTGGAGAAAGTTGATTTCAAGGGGGCCTTTGGGAAATAAGGGGAAATAGGCTTTGGAATAACTGTGGGGAGAGAGGTGAGGGAGTTCTCAGCAGGAAAGAGAGACGTGGGGAGGCGGGGCGTAGATTCAGACAGCACAGGGATGGTCTGGGTTTGGGAGGGGATACAGACCCTATCAGGGAGCCTGGTAATGCCATGTGCATGCCTCCCTTCTCTCGGGAGGGGATGCACACCGTATTCCAGAGCCCTGTCATGCTGCCCGCACACCTTCTGTCTCTCTGCAAGAGCAGGTGGGCCCTGGAGGGCCGGGGCACATGAGTCTCCGACCCAGTGGTCCTCAGACTTCCCTGTCCATCAGAACCCCCTGCAGGCTGGAGCACAGGTCACTGGGCCTATCCACCATCTCTGAGTCGCTGGGTCGAGGGAGGGTGGGAGCATCTGTATCTCATACAAGCACTCAGTGCTGTGAGTGTGTTGGCTCTGAGAATACGGATGGGCTCGTCCACCTGGCTCCGGAGAGGACTGTTCTGTCTGAGAAGCGGCTCTTGTGGGTCACTCTGAACAGAGGGTGTCTAGGCATAAATTGGCAAAGCATGAGGACTCCCCCGCAGACACCGGGCCCTGACCCTAGCACTTGGGCAGTCCCTCAGTGTCCCCATCTGAACACATGGTGCAGCTGGAAGTTGGGTCACAGGCTCAGGAGCGCCAAGCTGAGGCACCATCGTCTTACGGCAGCTTCCCTTCGACTCCAGCGTCCGAGAGACTCAGTGAAGGAAAGGTCCTCTTTATTTATTCCTGGTCTCGCTCCCAGGGACCCGGCCAAGCTTCCGGAGGCTTTGAAAGCACCAAGGCACGAGGGAGGTGCTGTGGCCACCCTACCTGCTGTCCACATGCGTGTTTTCCTTATAGAGGGGGCAAATGGGAAAATCAGGGTCTCGGGACCCCAAACTCACTGTGCGGAAGGGAAAGGTAAGCTTGGGAGCTGAGTCGTGGAAAACAACCTGGCTTCCTTGTGTTCCCAGATGGCTGTCACCTGGCAGGTTTCCTTGGGCTTATGTGCAAACATTCACCGAGCACTTACCAAAGCCTCAGAAGGGCGTAGCCGCTCCCCTCACTGCCTGCCTACCCCATACCTCTTTTTTCCTTTTCTCCTTTCCCTTCTGCTCACTTTTTCCCCTTTAAATATTGATATTCCAGCCTGTCACTGTGGCTCACGCCCGTAATTCCAGCACTTTGGGAGGCCAAGGTGGATGGATCACCTGAGGTCAGGAGTTTGAGACCATCCTGGCCAACATGGTGAAACCCCATCTCTACTAAAAATACAAAAAATTAGCCGGGTGTGGTGGTGTGCGCCTGTAGTCCCAGCTACTTGGGAGGCTGAGGCAGGAGAATCACTTGAACCTGGGACGCGGAGGTTGCAGTGAGCCGCGATCACATCACGGCATTCCAGCCTGGGCGACAAGAGCAAAACTCCATCTCTAACAAACACACAAAAAAATTGAAGTTCCCAAAGCCCTGTCTGGAAAAGCACAGCCACAGATCCTGAGGTAACCTGTGCTTCCTTTTCCTGGGCATGTCTTTGACCCTGGCAAAAATAAACCTGTAGATTGTCACTTTTTGGTTGCCAGGGGTTGTGTGTGAGTACACGTACATGCATGTGTGTGCATGGGGGACATGTGTTTGTATGTGTGTGTGTCAGGGAGCTGTTCTCAAGCATTTTTTTGAAGAATTCTGATTGCTTAGAAACCGAAGGACCCCTGCTGCCATGTGTTTTAACAATCAGCTCCTTCTTTAAAGAACTGAATGTTGTCAGAAGTAAGCCAAGGTAGGCAGTGGGGGCCGACACAGAAGCACAGCTCTTAGTACAGCCCGGAAATTACCGCCCTGGATTTACCACAAAAAAACAACCCTGGTTGTGTGATTTTCACCATAGTACACCAGGTTGCAAAATATCCTTCTTCTAAAGACAAAATCAGATCAGCTTTAGCGCATTTTGATCACAGTCCGTTTTCTTTTAGCTTTGGAGGGTCCCCCGTTTCTTCAAACAGAAATCCCAGATGTTTTTGGCAGATTTCCATCGGTTTTATTTTCTTATAAAACGGCACCCAGCTCCCTACAGCTCTAGAGTGGTTTCGTGCACAATGCGAGCATGCGTAGGAATAAGGGGCTGAGGTGGAGCACCCTGGGTGCCTGGCGCTCTGAGGGTCCCTCTGCACCAACTTTGTGCTTCCTGATAATTGCTTCATTATCACAGAAGTGAGCGCACATCACATGCAAAACGCTACGAAAAATTATTCTGATGTGCCACTTACAATTTCCCTATTCAAATCTGAGGCATCCAGTAGAAGACATGGATGAACCTGGAAACCATCATTCTCAGCAAACTGACGAAGAGCAGAAGATCAAACACTGCATGTTCTCACTCATAGGCGGGTGTTGAACAATGAGAACACATGGACACAGGGAGGGGAGCACTACACACTGGGGTCAGTTGGGGGGAAATAGGGGAGGCACGGTGGGGGGTGGGAAGCTGGGGAGAGATAGCGAGGGGAGAAATGCCAGATGTAGGTGATGGGGAGGAAGGCAGCAAATCACACTGCCACGTGTGCTCCTATGCAACAATTTTGCATGTTCTTCACATGTACCCCAAAACCTAAAATGCTATAAAATAAATAAATGGGAAAAAAAAATTCTTCCCAAATCCCAAATGATTAGTTTATTCATTCTGCCATCACTTACCTGTTACTTAAATTCAAAAGCAGTCATGTTAGAGTTGTTGTTCATGGGGCAGGGGTAACAGTTCTGAAGCCATTTTCATCTGCTGCTGAGTCGGAGCAAATGAATATGACGGGTGGTGGAGCGGGGAGCTGGCTTCCTTGTGGTTGGAGTGGAAGTTAAAGATCAGTAACAGTGTGAGGCCAAATGATCCATGAGGTCATGGATGAGGGCTGGAGACAGCAGCACAAACTCACATTGGGCTTAATAGAGATCCATACAGTTACATGCAGAGCTATGCACAGATACATGTGTATACACAGTATGTACGCACGTATTTCCACACTCTGTCCTGAGGACAACTAAACACATCAGCACCCCAGTGGCCGTGAGCACACCTAGCACCCAGGCTTTGATTTCTAATACCATTCCCTGGAGGACTCCGGGTTCCTTGGGAAAACAGCAGATTCAAAATCTGGGGCAGGAAATCCAGAAGGATGAGCCAGGAGCACCACACGTGCCAAAAACTAAGGAGGTCTTAAGAAGTAAAATGATTGAGGGGCTTGGAGGCCACTGAAAAGCAGCCAGGGACCAAAGCTGGAGGAATCAGAATCAAAAAGAGTAATAACACTGTAGTGTTAGAATAGCCCTGTGATCGGCTAACGGTTGGATGGCAATTTCTTAAATACCCAGAATCTATCCGTCTCCCAGTGTTTCCAAGGGCATTTCCCTGCCCCTCAACATGGGCTCCACTTAGTGACTTTCTTTCAAAGGGCAGAGTATAAATAAGGGCAAAGAAAGAGACTCTTTGCCATGGAGGAGCTCCACAAACTGTTTGACCAGGCGGCCAACGTCAAGGCCAACAGTGAGGAGCCATCTTGCACCCTCGAAAGGACGCGATGGAAACCGCCTTTCACCTCCCGATAACCCACAACCCCCATCTAGTCATGAGAGAAGCAGGCAAAGCACAGTGGAGGGCATTCTGCAGAACACCTGAGCAGTCCTTCTCAAAACTGTCAAGGTTGCCAAAACCCAGGAACGTCTGAGAAACTGTTACGGCCTCAGAGGAGCCTCAGGAGGCGTGACGACTCAATGTCACGTGGGATCCTGGACGGAAAAGGGACCTGCGGTGAAGACTACATTAACTGTGGACTGTGGGTGATAATCACACCTCACCATCGGTCTCTGGATTGTAACAACTGTACCGTCGTAAAAGAAGATGGTAATGGCAGAGACTCAATGTATTTTTGCAACTTTTCTGCAAAACCAAACTATTTTAAGATTAAAAGTTTATTTGAAAAAAAATGAACAGCTAGTACGGCTCCCCACGTCTTGTACTGGCCCCAGTCACTGCTGGGCAGCCTTCAGTCCCGACTTTCTGCCACTCGGGGTGCCGGACGGCGAGCAGGTGGCTGCGCTGCCCTCTCCTGCCTGAGCGTCAGGCTGTGTGGAAGGGCGTGAAGCTCCAGGTGACCCTCCCCATGAATCACACCTGCCGTCCTGGGCGGTGGCACCCAAGCAAACTATTTTTCTTCAAGTCAAATTCGTTTCTCTGATCAAATTGTTGCTGCTGCTCACTCCCCAAAGGGCCCGGCAAAGCGACCTATTTTCAAACAAAGCTGAGCTGATTGCACACTGCAGTGAAGAGGGTGCCGGCGGAGCGGCCTCCTAACATCTCAGCAAAGGAGGGGGTTTGTAAAGGCTGGGGGCCGCCCCAGCAGTGCCTTTCAGAGTGTGTGTGTCTGCTAGGGAGGGGTAACGGGGATGGGTCACAGTTCGCATGATAATAACAGGACTTGTGGACACTAAGTGGGAGGCTTTCTGGTGAGCGTTGAGCGAGGAAAGGCCAGTGAGAGATCCGACCGACTGTTCTCAGATGGGGCCGCTTGCTCTGATGAGGGCCAGCTGAGTAGCCTATTGCTGAGATAAATGGATTTTCAGCCAGTCCCTGAAATGAAGAATAAAGTCATTTGTAACTCCATCTTCCTGGGCAAGCTCTCCTTGGAACGGTGACGTCGCACTCACTAGCTGGGAGGTGGACGGCTGCGGCCAGGCTCAGCTCCCACTACGAGGGGCGGGCGGTCTCTCTCCTGCGTCCGCCGGCCGAGACCAGTTGGTATTAAGTGGAGCTGCTTTTCTCTGGCCGATGATGAGGATTCTGCTTCCAGGCAGAGGTCTGTTGTCTGTGTTTTAGGTTGTTTATTTCTGAAATCCTGCTTGGACTTGGACACGCAGGTGTCCTGCTGTTAGTTTCCCTCCTCCTCATTCACTCGCTGATACTATCTGGGGCAGAGGAGCTCAGGGCCTCTTCTCTGTGGTGCCTGCCTGCCTCAGAGCTTAGCTGGTCCCCGGCCCCCTGGGGAAGTGGGTCTCTGGGGAGCCCCAGAATTCCAGCTCCAACCCCCAGGGCCTCAGAGTGCACCAGGGAGCCAGGAGCAGTGTCAGGGAGCAGGAGGGAGATCCCACGTCCGGGAGAACCTCAGACTCCTCTCCTCCATCTGCCTTTTGAGGGATGTTCTCCACTCTCTCTTTAATTTTCATTACAGGCTTATTTTTCCTTTCTTACTCTACCCTTACCAGAAATCCCTGAGGTGTGGCTGGCTTCCTTCTCCCGGGATGAGGATGAGGAGATACAGGAAGTAAACACTAAAACAGAAGGAGTTGCCCAGCCCAGAAGCAAGGGACTGCCTTTGAGCAAGCCCACTCCTCTCCTGGGTGAGAGCCGTCCCCTCCCGAACTGCCCTGAATCTGCTTGTTCATTTGGCACAGCTGGACTGGGGACTTTGGCATTGCCTGGTTTGGGCTGCCGGGGTGGGGGGCGGGTAGCAGAGGGTGCAGGGACAGGACCAGAGGACGAGGGCTGCCGGACGTCCTGGAGGCAGCAACGCCTTCAGATGCTGCGGCCGCACTCCAGCAGCTCCCCCGCTATGCTTTGGCTTCGATTATCCCCCTCCACTGCCTCTGAAACTTCCACAGCTGGACTGTGCAGGGGAGAGGGCAAAGCTGCTCAGTTTCCACTGGAATCTTCACTTGCCTCTCAAGGCCCTTCCCTCCTGTGTGAGGCTGGGGCTGCCCGAACAAAATGGCATGCACTGGGTGGCTACAGCAACTGAAATTTATTCTCACAGTTCTGGGGGCCAGAGGCTAAGCTCCTCTGTAAAGCCTTGTTTCCCCCAAGGCTCTAGGGGTGGATCCTTCCTGCCTCCCCCAGCTTCTGGGGGCTCCCGGCGCCCCAGCCTGTGGCTGCCTGGCTCAGGTCCCTGCCTCCACCCTCTCATGCCCTTCCTCCTGGTGCTTGTGTCTTCTCCACTGTGTGTCTGTAATGAGGACATTTGTCATTGGATTTCGGACCCACCTGGATAATGCAGGATGATCTCATCTCAAGATTCTGACCTTAATTTATCCACAAACACCGTTTCCAAAAAGGCCACCTTCTGTGGTTCCAGGAGTTAGGATGTGGCCATCTCATTTGGTCAGTGCCGTCAAGCCTGCTGCACCTCCTCTGGGCCCAGCATGGCCAGGAAGGACCGCCTTTGATGTCGCTGCTGCCCTCGGCCTCCTGGGGGGTCTTGCTCAGAAATGGCATCCATGGGCCTGTTCTCCACACCCTCAGGTGCATGCAGCGGCTTTACTCAGCCCAGGCGCTTACCTGGCTAGGGTGTCTGTGGCCCAGGCTTGCACACCCAATAGACAGATGGTCCCCGAGCTTGCACACCCAATAGACAGATGGTCCCCGAGCTCCTGGAGATATCCCCGTACCTTTCCGCATCACCTGGTCTCAGTCCTGCCCTTTGAGTACCCCTTCCTCTCCTGCAGAGAGAACGGGGCACAAAGTCACCCCGGAAAAGAGGCTACAGGCCACGGAAGAGGCTCCGGGCCTTCCCAGGTCACGTGGCCTTGCTAGCTTGGGCAGCACCTGGTGGCTGGAGTGAACAACAGAGGCAGAGCTCGATGCCCACCTCTGCTCCTGGGCGCTCGCTCGCTGTGCAAGGTCTGCTCCGGGTCCTGGACTCACACACTACGGATTCGTCTCCCCTGGCTTCAAGTTAACCCCCAAGAAGATGGCCATGGTGGGCCCCATCAATTCCTCTTGAAAAGCTTCTGCTCCTCTCAGCAACCTTGTCCTCACAGTCTCACGCATTAAACTGGTTCCAGCTTCCTGCGCGGAAAGACGGTGGAATAAAGTGTTAATGCAATAACACCCATGTGAACAGCCACGCTGACCACTACTCCCACTCTGTGGGCCATTGGCCATCGTGGCAGCCGCGGCCATTTCTGCCACTTCCCTGGTAGAGGGATTGCCAAGGGCAGCTTCTGTGTCAGACGTCTGGAATGGGGGATACCTGGAAAGAAAACCCACCGTGTTGCAGCACCAGGAGGGGCAGAAATCCAGTGTAATCTTCATGTCATGGAGACTGAATTTAAAACTGTTGATGAAAGGCAGTCCTGGCGAGTGGTCTCTAACACAGAGGGCACTCGAGGGAAAGCCTGTGTGCTAAGAGGCTTTTCCTGCCTGCAAGAGAGTGTGTGAGAAGCCGTCAAAGGTCACCCATTCGAAGGCATATCTGAATGCGCGGGCAGCTGAGAAACGCACACCAGGGGAAGCCCAGTACAGAACGCCTGGACGCAGAGAGCCGCAGACCGACGAGCCGATAGCTAGAGACAAACACCCAGGAGAGGCCGGCCCCTGGGGGCTCGTGAGTTTGCGGCGAATCCAGAGTCGATGCAAGACGCTCCACCCCATGTCCTGTCCTCCTCATCAAGCCTGTTCCACAGAAGGGGGGGCTTCTGTGTGCTGTTTCACAGGCAAAGGTGTCACCCTCTCCCTGAGAATCTCCCTCCTTGCCTTGGCAGGTTATGGACACGAGTAGCTTCTTGGTGCTTTACTTTATTTCTGAGATTTTCAGGAAAGAAAGTCCCAAATGTGGATCTTGGCCTTTCTCCATCTTGGTTCTCGAGTGTTTAAAGTAACTGCTGGCTAGAAACACCAGAAAAGAATGCGTGACAAAGTTACACATTCATTCGTAATTAAAACTCTGATTTAAAAAGGTATATAAGGAATTTACCTCAACGCAAGAAGAGCCATACAACAAGTGCCCACAGCTAACATCAGTCAGCGTGCAACAGCTGAAGGGGTTACTGTAAGGTGGCACTAGGCAAGGGCGCCTTCACCCACCACTCCTTTTAACATAATACTGCGAGTCCTAGCCAGAGCAATTGGGCAAGAAAAAGAAATAAAGGGCACCCACATTGAAGAGGAGAGTAAAATTATCTCTGTTTGAAGATGACATAATCCTGTATGTAAAAAAACCCTAAAGACTCCATAAAAAATAAGCCGTTGAACAAATGAACAAATTTAGTAAAGTAATAGGGTACAAAATCAATGTACAAAGATTAGTCACATTGCTATAGACAAATAAGGAACGCCACGAAATGGAAATTAAGAAAACAATCCCATTCACAAGAGCCACAAAAGGAAGAAAATAGAAATAAGCTTGCCAAAGAAACGTAAGACTTGTACGCTAAAACTATAAAACATTGATAAAGGAAATTAAAGAAAGCACAGATAAATGAGGAAGGACATCCTGTGTTTATTGATTGAAAGAATTAATATTGTTAAAATGTCCATACTACTCAAAGTTTATTATAGAGTCAATACAATTCCTATAAAATTCCCTATGATATTCCTCACAGAACTAGAAAAAAAAAACCCTAAAATTCATATGGAAGGATCCTGAATAACCAAACCAATCTTGAGTAAGAAGAACAAAACTGGACGCACCCCAACTTCCTGATTTGAAATTATATTACAAAGCTATAGTAAACAAAACAATATGGTACTACCATGAACGCAGATGTATAGACCAATCAAAGAGAGTAGAGTCCAGAAATAAACTTACACATACATGGTCAACTAATTGCCCACAAGGGCACAGGAATACACAATGAAGAAAAGGTAGTCTCTTCAATAAATGGTGCTGGGAAAAGTAGATATTCACATGCAAAGAATGAAATTCTACCCTATCTCACAGTATACGCAAAAATCAACTCACAAGGAATTAAAGGCTGACACAGACCCAAAACTATAAAACTACCAGCTTTTTGACATTGTGGGGAAAATTATTTTTTGCATACGACACCAAGAGTACAGCCAACAAATACAAAAAATAGACCCGTAGGAGTGGTATTGCCTCAAACTAAAAAACCTTCTGCACAGCAAAGGAAGCCCTCAGCAGAATGCAAAGGCAGCCTATGGAGGAAATACCTTCTCTTGATGAGAAATATTTACAAACATAGATCTGATTAAGGATTAAGATGGAAATACATGAGGAACGCATGACAGTAGAAATTCAGTGACCCGCCCACCATCAGTGCCCCTGGGGACCGAGGCATTCCGCCCATCGAGGTGTGCCGTATTTACGGCAGACAGTGTGTTGGACGTTTTGTGTCCATTCCACAGAGGCCAGGAGGAGAGTGAGTTACCCAGGGTCACCTCTTAGAGGAAGGGCCCGAGGGGCCTCAGCTTCCCGACTTGGGAGCACCTGGCCTTCCTCACAACGTCTCACATGCCACTGAGAAAACGCCAGCTTTGTTCAGGGTCTGTCTGGGTTTTCACTAATGTCCTTCTATTCCAGGTCCCAATCCCAGGCCAGATACTGCCTTCGTCTTCCTGTTTCCTTAGTTTCTCCCAGTCTGAGCTAGTCTGTGAGTCCTTTCCCACTATGCTGTTCACAGGGCCTGCCTGGCCAGGTATCCTGCAGAACGTCCCCAGTCTGGGTTTCTCAGATGTTTTTCTTGTGAAGACAAGGGTGGTGGGTTCGGGGAAGGAGCATGGCACAGCAAGGGTATCGGATGGACCCAGTGTGTTAATTAAGGTGCCGTCTGCCAAGTTTCCATTTCTCCCCTGCCTTCCAGGTCACCCCGTGATCCCCCCGGCTAACCGTGCCACGCACAGCAAGTCCCAGCCTGCTGGGAACGTGGGGGCTTTCGCTCACACGAAGCGAAAAGGAGGGCTGCAGGCTGCAGAAATCCGCCTGCATCGGCTGGACACAGACACACTGGAGGAGGCCTCATGCGGGAGAAAGCCTCCCTCTCTCCAGACGCCACTGCCTCACGCAGGGTCTCCACCAGGAAGCCACCTGTGATTTCTTCCTCTCTCCTCACACAACTCATCAATCATTGATAAAAACATGCTCTCCTTCCACGGATGTCTGTGGGTGAGATGCTGTGCCTCGTTTCTGTCTTGCTTTCCAACAGCCCCACTTCCAGCGGGCAAGGGAGCTGGAGCCAGGGCTCCCCACCATGGTGACCCCAACGCTGGAAGTCCCTGTGGGTGTGGGGGTGACGGCGTGGGACCACCTGAGCATCCTCACTGGTTACTCCGTGGTTTCCTATCCATAAAGTTCTTGGATCCAACCCCCAAGTTATGAGACCCAGAATGGCTGTGTGGGGCTCCTTCTGGGGACAGGAAAACAGCCTCTGTGAACGAGGTCTGAACATGTGGGCAGTGTACTCCACGTGAGCTGTTCTCAGCCGCAGTGATGTTTTCCAAATAAAAGACCTTGGAGCGTCAATGTCGTCTGGCAAACGTGGCTGAATCAATGTGCAGGGGCTGGCTTGCCTGCGCTCCAGGCAGGGGAGAGTCACTCGCCCTTCCCCACGTCCACTTAGTTCCCGGCTCCCTTTGGGACACTCTTGCCTATGCTGCGGGAAGCACACAGGAAGCAGCACCAGTCTTTGGGGCTGCGATGAAGCCAGAGCTCCAGGCTCAAGCCCTCTTGCCCCAAAGTGAAACTTGGAGCTGTGGACCCTGGGAGTGCATGGGAGGAAGGCCTTGGTGCAGACAGAGGTGAGAGGTGGGGAGCTGGCCCTGGGGGTGGGGTTGGAGGGCAGAAACTCCAGGTCCCAAAGAACCAGAAAGAAGCCCAGGATGTGAGCAAGGGCGGAACAGAGGAGCTGGCTCCCTGAGAGTTGGGCCTGAGCATATCCAAGAACAGATGGTTGGGGTCTCATGGCATGGGCCGGCCAGCCCAGGTGGAAGGGCCTCTGCAGCATCAGCATTCTAAAATTTCTGAGCATGGTCTCTGCCGTTGTTGAGTGAATCCAATCACATGACAAACATTCACACTCTCCAGGTGCCAGCTCCGGGGTCCTGGAACCCTTGATGGGTCACTGGACATTGGTGAGCCTGAGCCCTCACCAATCCAGTGGGCACAAGTCAGCTCGGAGCTATGTCTGCAGATTCACCTGCAGGCACCTGCAATGCACTCGGGCTGCGCCTGGCAGGGAACAAACACTCTGGAAATGGCCCTCAGGCCCACTGCCACCACCTTGCCCAGGTCTAGGGCTGTGGAGTCAGGTGGGCACTCTCCTCTGCCAGGTTCCCTCCCTGAATGACGTCAGCAACCCCCAGCACGCTCCTCTCCAGATCCCCACTGATCTGCACCCCTCCCCATGTCTCCAGCCGGCATCCCCCACGGGATCCGACTCGGGTGCCCCTGCCTCCTGCCATCTCTCCCTAGATGCCCAGGCAACAGCTCACAACACTGCATAGCAGCCAGTGCTCTCCAGAGAAACAGCCAATAGGAAGCACAGATGATGTGATTTAGGTCTATAAGCATTTCTATTAGAAGAAATTGGCTCCTGAAATTCCGGAGGCAGAGAAGCCCCCGGATCCACAATAGGCAAGCTGCAAACCGGGGAGGACTGACGGGGTGGTTAAGCCGGAGTCTAAGCTAGGGGCAGAAGAAGGCTGTGCTGAACAGGAATGGTGACTGCCTGGCACAGAGGGCACCACGGGGCAGCTGTGCCCGGAATGTCAGGGGGACGGGCAGGAGGTGTCCTGGCACCCAGCCAGCTGGGCCAAGGGGCAAGGCAGCGAGGACATTCCAGACAGAAGCAAGGATGGAGGACAGGCCACAAGACACAGCCTCACAGACACACAGGGAGCGTCTGGCGGTTGCTGCCCCTGGTCTGCAAGAAGGCGAGGCGGAGAGGGGAGGTGGGGGAGCAGGCGGGCTATGCTGGGAGGCCCTTGGCTGCCCGGCCAAGGGGTGTGCATCGTGTCTGTGGGTGCGGGAGTGATCTCAGCAGGACGACAGGACCTCAGCTCAGCCCGGGCAGGCTCTTCTGCATTGCTGCCCGTCCTTGCCCTAAGATGGAGCAGCTGACCAAGGCGTCCTGGCCGGACTGTCCTGGGAAGGGCCCTGGACAGCAGAGCAGCTGTGGTGCCCGGAGCCTCTGTCCTCCCGGGCACTCTCCTGGCAGCCGCAGCTCCACAGCCCAGGCCACGTGGGACTCCAAGAAGGCCACATGCCCAGAGCTCTTGTGGTTCTTCTGCACCCAGAGGGCAGGGCCCCCGTGGTGGAACAGAGTCCCTTAAACACGCTCTCTCTGGGCTTTTACAAGGAATTTCAGTGCTTCCGTAACAGCTCCACTGCCTTTATGAATTTTTCAGGTATTTCATTAATTGATTAATTATAAAACACAAATGTAGTGTCTCCCCCAGCACATGCTGGGGACCCCGTAAGGCAATGAGATGGACGCAGATAAGGGTGTGCTGACTCCAGGTGTCACTCGGGTGATGGGAGGGGAGGGGTCTGTCACAGTCAGCAGGACAGGCAGGAGGGGCTGGGACCAGCAGGTGCGGCCTGCCCTGCCGGACAGAGGGCCAGACTCTCCTGGTCCCAGCCGGGCCCTGTCCTCTCCTCAGCCTGCTGGGTCTTGCTTGAAGCTCATTAAATTTTGAAGCCTCCTGGTCCACCTAGATCCTTGCCTCTTCTATTTTTAATGTCTTCAGCTCATCAGACTCTCGTAAGCCAGCGCGCCCATGGTTAGAGGTCTCTGTCCCCCAGCAATCTGTAACTTTTCCCTGTTAATTTCACAGCACTCGATGGAGAAGGGACAGAAATTGCCTGAAATAAATGAAGTTCCGAATTACATGGCTCTGTGTGTCAGGAGAGGAGACAGGACTGAGGGAATTTTGCTAAGAGCTTCTCCCAGCAGAGTCCCCGTTAGGGGCTAAAGAAGGAGCCAGATCCCGTCTAAAGAGGCCTTTAATCCGGCCCTCCAGGGCTCCAGGCAGTGCCCTCTGTCCAGTTCCCTCCCTGGCCCTGGACCGGTGGTGACCCTCACTGCGGGAGGCGTCCTCGCCCGTCGGGCTTGGCGTCCAATTGTGTGAGTGCAGAAGAGCAGCTCATCCGGGCCCTTCCGGAGCAAGTTGAGCTCCTGATAGGGACATTGTCCCCAGAAGGCTCTGTGGGAGACCCCAAGGGTGACGAGGGTGAGGTGGGGAGCGTGGGGCTCTGCAACTCACCACAGGCTGGGCTCCTTTCTGCCCAGGAAGCTCAAGCCTGGTGTGGAGCCAAGTGCAGAGGCCGTGAAGGTGGAGCAGCGGACCCAGGCATCCAAGGTCCCCCAGAGCCTCCCAGGCACCCACAGAGAGAAGGCAAAGCAGTCTGGGAGCTGTAGAGGCCGAGAAACCCACCCAACCGCAGAGCCTTGAAGACGCCACGATCCCCAGACTGGCGTCTCAGGAGCCACTTCCAGCTTCACGTCATGAACTGCTTTCTCAACACCTGACTCCGCAAGCCTCGAAGTCCGTATTCTCCCTCAGACCGCCTGCAAAGCTGTGTCCAGGTCCTGGTGGGGCCTCCCGCTCCGAGATGCCCCAGCCCCATGCCAGGCTGTGGGCGGGGAGTGACCATGCCCTCCCTGGTGGCAACGCCTGCGTGCTGCTGCAGATGAACCTGGCACAACAGGTATTTCGGTCCAGCTCGGGGCCTGGAAGGATGAGCGGGCTTCAGGGGTGGGCGGGGCCCTGTGCAGGTCTGAGGGTTCTCATCCTGGGTGCATGGGGCCGGCTTTCTTGTTGTGAGAACCTGCACCAGAGGAGGTCACATGGAGGTGGTCACACAAGGCTTGTGCAGAGCCCACAGAAGAGTGCAGGGTTGGGAGGAGGGAACATGGAAAACCCTTCCTTGAATATTACGGTGACTGGGACGTCACAGAAGCAGGCAATGGTCAGTGTCCACCTTGGCCACAGAAACCCCAGCAGACTGGTCTGTCCCCCCACCTACAGCCCAAGGGGTGACTCCCAGATGACAGGGGGCTGGGGAGGGTGGGGCGGGCAGCGTGGCCCAGGAGGGGGTCCAGGGCCCGCGTTCTTGCTTTGCCCACTGTCCAGCGCTCGGCCGGGCCTCTCGGGGCTTTGGCTGGAGGGGCATGAGCCCCCTCCAAGGTCTCTAGCAGTCAGTCAGCCGGGAGGAGCAGGCAGCTCCCAGGCCTCTCATTCAGAGACCCTGGATTGGGTCTTTCGTCTTCCTCTTTCCTGGGAAACGATCTGCCTTCCCTGGGCTGTCATTTATCACCTGCAAAGTGAAGACAGCATCTTTCTCCTGAGGTTGTTGTTTTGAGAGAAAAACCAGGAAGCACAGAAGCATCTGTCCAGCACACGGAGACCCACGCGTGTTTGCCGTGAGAACCATGAAGCAGGGAGCACTTTGCCCCCACAGACGGCGGTAAGCGCCCACCACCCAAAACCCCACAAAAGGAAGCCCGGCTTGGAACGCAGAACGGGCTGGGATTCGTGATTCCCGCACATCTGAGAGGTCTGTTTCTGGAGGGAAACAGGTGAATGAAGAGTGACTGCTCTCTCCTGGAGGACGGTGGAGACGGGCGGGCGGGGCTTGGCGGGCCTAGGGGCTTCAGGTGGCTGGCTCGTCACGCGCTGTCTGTCCACGGTGGGTCTGGACGTGAAGGGAATGAGATGACTGAGCCCCTGACCCTGAGGAGGGCCTCCTGAAAGCACAGAAGTCCCCAGGGAAGCTCATCATTCCTCCAGACAATTAAGGAAGAGTCAGGCTGGGCAGAACAAGCAATTAATTACCTCCAGCTTTGGGAGAAATGGAAGTCCGAGGGTCCAGCCAGGACAGATGTGACAGCTTCACTGCAAAAGGCAGAGGAAGAAGCCACTGGACTGAAGTGGGCAGGAAACGGGTCTATGGGAGGCGCAGGGAGTGTGGGCGGCGGTGCTGGGGGGTAACAGCGAGGAAGGGGAGGGCTTGGTCCTGACCTCAGGCTCCCAAGTGTGTGGGGCACCGTGGGGAGGAGCTGTTCCCCTGCTCCAGGGTTTGCCACAGAGACCTGAGCTGTGTCCTAGGACCTGGATCAGAGAGGGAGAAGATGGGAAGAGGGGCTGAGGGCAGAGGAGACACGTATGGCTTTATGAGGTCTGGAATCCACCGGGAAACAGAGGAGCATGCATGCAGGCACACACGCAGGTGCACGCAGGCACGCATGCAGGCACACACGCAGGTGCACACAGGTACACACACAGGTGCACACAGGCGCACTCAGGCCTGAGTCTGGGTCTGTCCGAGGGTGAGGGGCACTAGGCACACACGGTCCCAGACACCTGCTGCCCTCCAGGCCTAGACTGGCCCCGAAAAGGGTCTACACCGCCACGGCGAGTGCACTCCCACAGTGAGTGCCAGGCTGCCAACAGCCGTCTGTGGAGAATGCGGATGCTGTGTGCCTTGGGGTGTGCAGGGTGAGCCACGGCGGTCACGTGTGCTGTGTGGACAGGCAGGGGCTGGGCTGGGCTGGGCCTGAGCATCGCAGTGGCAGCCCTAGGTGAAGTGGGCCGAGGTGAACGCCGGCCAGGACAGGGACAGGGACAGACCCCACACCAGCCGTACCACAGGAAGGCCAGGGACACTGGGCTCTGCCAGGCCACCCCATCTCGGGGGAGGGGTTAGGACTCAGGAGGGACAGAGAGGTCACCAGCTGGGGCAGTGGGGGGGCAGCGGGGGTGGAAGGAGGAAGGGCCGTGTGAGGCAGCGCTGATGCCGAGACACCCAGGAAAAGGGGGCAGTGCTGGGGAGACAAGGCCCAGTGGGGTGGAGCTTCCAGCAAAGCACATACTGGAGGGCAGAGCAAGGGGAGGGACCCCGAACCTGGCCCTGCCCCTGGCGGTGGGCAGCACTTGAACTGAGTCACCTCGCAGTGTGGATTCCTTGTATGGAAAACAGAAAACCCTGCATGTACAGAAGGAAAAGCAGAACCCCACCCCCACCAGAGGCCATCAGTGCTACGGGGGAATGTTCCTCCCTGTGTGTCCTGGGCACAGACAGCAAAGTGCACGCCTGCGCCACCTCCCTGGGCACCGCCTCCCTGGGCAGTGGCTGCAGGGGAATGAATGACCCAGGGCCCAGGCTGTGCAGCCCGGTCTCACCTCTGCATGCAGCTCTCAAGGGGCCCCAGAAGGCCGGTCACATAAAAGCAGCACAGGGCAGGGCCGGGGACCCCGCCACACAGCCACCCGTCCTGAGCCTGCTGAGCCATGGCCGTCACAGCAAGGTCTGGTGCCAAGTCTCCTGTCTCCCGCCCCTCGGAGAGCAGGGTCCTCCCAGGTGAGCCCGGGAGGTGCCCCCAGCCCCCATTTGCAGAGGGCAGCAGGACCTGGGGAGGGCCTAGGGATTGGGTGGGCCCCCCGGCCAGTCAGCCCCCCGGAGACCGTCTGCAGCCCAGAGAGCCCCAGCCCAGCAAGATGCTGGAAGCTCCTCACTCTTTGGCCGCTCTGCCCCCTCAGCCAGGGGGCTCCAGCCACGCAGCAAAAGAACCCCACGAGCTGGTCCAGCCGCTGGGAAGCTGCAAGCTCGGCCGGCGCTGGCCAACAGTGCCCCCTGGTGGCTTCTGCCGCCTCCGCCGCCGGGGTCCACCCCAGCCTGGCAGTGGAATCCAGCGGTCCCAGGCCGACCTGCAGGGGCTGGGAGGCCGTGTCTGCAGCCACGTGCTGTGGGTCTGTCGTGGACCGGTGGCCAGCCCTGCATCCTGTGTCCCGCCCCAGGGCTGCAGCAGCCTCTCTGAGTCTCAGCCACAGACGGAGCTGGACCCAAGCAGATGGGCCATGGAAGGCTTCCTGGAGGAGGTGAGGCCCAGCTCGGGCTGTGAGGCAGTGATGCCGCTGTCCAAGCCCAGGTGAGGTTGGGGAGGACCCAGCCGCCTCCTATGGAGGAATCAGGACCTATCAGCCGAGAGGAGGGCTCAGCCCCGGTGGAAAGGGAAGGCAGGGCTGAGAAAGGGGCAGGATCAGACAGAGGGACACGGGTCCCAGCTGCTGGACGCTTCTGCTACCATGTGGCCCAGCAAGTTGTGTGACCGCTCTGGGACTTGATAGAAGGATGCGGGGGAAGACGCAGCCCTCCCCGTGGCTCTGCCACTGGGGCTGAGTCACAGAGCACAGTCCTGGGTACAATGCCTGGCATACAGACGGCGCCCAATAAAGAGTGGCTCTAGTAACTGACAGACCCTTCCCTAATGAGGAGCCCCCCTTGCTGGGGTTAGCCAGGCACGGTCAGCTTTGGCAGACCGGGAACGGGCTTTGGGAGATCACAGGTTTGGCAGATGGAGAGGCCAGAAGATGGACGAGGCCCCCAGGGCAGGAGGCGCATGAGGGTCAGAATGAGGCGGCCGGGGCAGCAGGACCCGAGTCCCCTCTGCGGGGATGAGGCAAGAGGGAAGCGGTGTGATGTCCGGAGATTGCCTCAGGCCGAGGCTCCCCAGCACCAGTGGGTCTAGACTGACATCAGGGGTCTTAAACTTCACTTTCTTTTTGAAAGTCTCCCCATACAGCGTGAGTGGAGGCACCTGTGAAACCCAAAGCCTGGAATTCCGGGTGATGCCCACGTCCCTGCCTGGTTTTGTGGAGTGCCCAGCGGTGAGGTCAGATGAGCATGGGGAAGCTGCCTCAGGGGTACGGGGACACTGTAGACTTTCTGTAAATCTAAAGTTATTCCAAGATAAAAGGCCTATTTTTAAAAAAACATCACCCCCCCACACACACCGGCCCGGCAGCCTTCAGTGTCCCTGGGTGCACCTGTGCCTCCGCGGAGCACCCACAGCTGGGCCGGCCCCGCACCACATCCCCAGAACCCGGTGCTTCCTCCTTTCACCCTCACCCCCCGCCCCGCAGCACCCCCCGCCCTCCACTCCTGCCTCTCCCTCTGCTCTGGGCCACCGAACCCCTCTTTCCACCCATCCCCAGCAGACTTGAACCCCAGCTGATGTGGGGCCAGGGTCGCTGTGAGCCCCTGTGAGGAGGAGCCCTGGGCACGGCCAGCACTGCCAGGGCCTGGCTCATCCCCAATCACTGCTCTGCCCAGCGCTGGCTCTGCACAGAGTATTTAATAAATGTTTAATAGCAACAATAAAAGAACAACTTGGCACGACAGAAGATTTTTGTTCAGGGACTTGGGGCTGTGCTCTGGGTCAGAAATAAAGTGCGTCCTGGCAGAGCGGCAGTGAGGCCGGGGCCAAGGGGGCCATTTCCAGCCCCTTCTTAGCTCAGGGAAGGGACCAGGAAGAGGAACAAACCTGACTGGCCTCCGTCACTCCTGCAGCAGTGCTCCCTGCCCAGCGCCACAGGGACCCTGGCTCTGGGCACTCTGGCCTGGGAGAGAGCTGGCCCCTCCCTGACTCAGCCAGGGCCCAAGTAACTAACAGGGGATGATCACGTGACACAGTGGCCAGAGAGAGGAGGGCCGGCCTGTGGCCACCGGGACACCAGGCTCAGCAGAGGGGGCCGGGGCGGGGGCATGTCTGCATTTCCCCTGGCTTCTGGGGAGCAGGGAGGTCCTGGGCCTGGTGAGCTTTGGGTCCAGAGAGGACTCAGGTCCTGGGGGGCCCAGAAGTGGGAGTATGGAGGCAGCCCTGAGACCAGGAGGCAGCTGAGGTGCCAGGGCCCTGTGGTCCCCAAGAGTGAGGCCTACAACAGGCCTGGGGCTGTGTCTTGACATACAGGCCCCAGGAGCCCCCTCCCTGCAGTGAGCCGGCAGGGAGGTCGTGAGCCACCTGGGGCTGAAGCTGAAGATGGGGAGGGGACGAGGCTCCCAGGGAACCCCCTCGCCACCCACCCCGTGAGCAGGAGGAAACCCCAGACAAGACGCACCGAAGAAACGCAGCAGCCACAGTGGGAGGAGAAAACGAAACCAGAAGGGCTCCTGAGGGCAGTGAGGTCAGCAGGGAAAGGCCCTGGAAAGGACTTTCTCTGGGGAAATGACTTTCAAAGTAAATCAAAAGGAAAAATCTGCATTAGGATGAGGACGGGTGGTGCCTGGCTGCGCACCCCTAAAGGCAGAGGCCGATAAAACACAGGCATCACATGGGCCCGTGGAAGATCGGACGTGGAAGGAAGTCAGAGCTCCAGCATCGCAGCCACCGGATCCCCGAAGGCGAAGGCAGAAGAGAGGCAGCCACCGAATGGGGAACAGATACTTGGAGCTACCCACGGCGGGGTGCGGAAGACCTCGGGAGAGCCGCAGATGCGGGGGCAGGGGCCAGCGTCTAGCTTCTCCCTGGGAATTTCTAAACAATACGGGTACAACGAGGAGTGTACACTTTTGGATGGAAAAACACACTCATACACAGGTAAGGGAGGAAAGGAAAATGGCGGGGTGCAGTGGCTCAAGCCTGTAATCCCAGCATTTTGGGAAGCCGAGGCGGGAGGATTGCTTGAGGCTAGGAGTTCAAGACCGGCCTGCGTAACAAAGTAAGACTCGTTTCTACCAAAAATACAATAACTATCTGGGTGTGGTGGTACGTATCTGTAGTTTCAGTTACTTGGGAGGCTGAGGCAGAAGGATCACCTGAGCTGGGAGGCCAAGGCTGCAGTGAGCCGTGTTTGTGCCACTGCACTCCAGCCTGGGTGACAGAGTGAGACCCGTCCCAATAAATGAAAAAAAAGAAAGAAAGAATCACACATGTTCCACCTTCTCATGGTCCACAGCAGAAGTCGGAGGCCGTAAGGTAACACGTCCCACCCGCAGGGAGGCGGGGACCACATCCAGGAATCACAGATCCAGCCGCACTGCCCACGTCAGCATGAAAGGCGGCATTCACAGATAAGCGAGTTTCTGAGCAAGGACCCCCCTGCACACCTCATTGGAAGAAAACGCTCAAGAAAGGGCAAGAAGCACTGGTCCCCCCACCCCCACAGAGGCACAGAGCCCAGTTCATTTCTCACGTGTCTTTCCCGGAGCAAACGCGAAGTCCCATGCAGCTATAAAGCCAGGTGCCCCGTTACAGATGAAGCCAACAGCGACATGTTATAGCCAGTGTGCTGTGCTTGGCGCTTCTCACTAAACATGCAACACAAAGCCATTTCTCTAGCGCTATACGAAAAGCTTCCTCGCTGTGTTTACAGCTGCGTGGAGTTCAATAGCGTGAAAGCACCATCATCTATGTCATCAGCCGCCTAGTAATTAACTTTCACTAATCACACTGCCGTGGACATCCTGGTTCTACGTTATTTCTCATGTGCGAGTAGATCTGTAAGCTAAACAAATACGAACGCAATTGCCCACCAAAATGGAAGTCATACTAACGATCTAGACAGAAGACATTTAAAACAAACTCAGCAAAATCTAGAAGGTTGAGGGCAGAAGGAGGAAAAAGTAACAAAGTCTCTGAAAGGTCTCCTTAGTGGGAGGAAAGTCGGGGATGAAAACGCAGGCGTGTAAATGTCCCACCCCATGGTGGGGTGAGGTGCGGGGTGAGGACTTAGTGGGGAGGTAAAGTGAGCAACCTGCTTCCAATCCACAGCTAAAAACAGCCACAAACTCCCATGAAAGGGAAGATACATTCTAAGGGAAGAAACCGCAATCGACTTTTCAAGTAAAAATGTAACCGTTGGAAAAATTATAGTCGACAGACAATGATTGGATCAAACCTGCAGAAACAAGTCAGTAAAATGAGTAATAAGGGCAAAAATGCAGAAAACAATAGAATCAAAGCTGTCCGTGCTCGCCGTGATGCGAAGGGACCGTCTTCTCCCCGCACGTTTTGATGAAAAGCAAAACCGTGTACCTGCAGCACGGGGGAAGCAAAGCAAGCTTACGAGAGAGCGTGGAACGGAGGGAGGGGCGGCTTGGAGCGGGAACAGAGAACAGGTCTGCAGCAACAGACCACACCTCAAAAGTCTGCTCATCAAAACACCGGTAGGCCGGGCAGGTGGCTCAGACCTGCAATCCCAGCACTTTGGGGGGCCAAGGTGGGCGGATCACCTGAAGCCAGGAGTTTCAGACCAGCCTGGCCAGCCTGGTGAGACTCCGCCTCTAATAAATTACGAAAATTAGCCAGCCGTGGCCGCTCGTGCCTGTAGGCCCAGCTGCTCGGGAGGCTGAGGCAGGAGAATCGCTTGAACCAGGAAGTTGGAGGTTGTGGTGAGCCTGACATTGCACCATGGCACTCCAGCCTGGCCAGAGTGAGACTCTGTCTCAAAGAACAACCAACAAAACAAACGAAAACTGGTAAATTAGAAATAAATGGAAAATATTTCATATGCAAAAGTTACTAAACAAAAGCTCTAAGACAGCAAGAGGGTGCGTGACAGGAGAAGGCGCTTGTCATGATGACGTGATGATGTCCAAGTTTTCCTCTTCTGTCCTGAAAACCCAGGTATGCATAAATAAGACATGTAATTGTTCCCCACATGTCTCTTACTTTCTTTTTACTAATTTTACATCATTTTTACTAGGTGATTTAATCTCAGTGTTTAAAATTTTTTTAAACTCAAAGCTATATTGAGTACATTAATATTCTTTTCTGCATTAACATACTATTAAACTATTGAATTTTTAGTTTTCATTTTTTTATTTCTCAGTAGTAGAATTTTCATTTTGTTCTTTCTTGTAGATTTCTGTATCCAAACTGCCACCAGTAGCCCCATGATGACCAATGAAGGGTCCAGACCCGCGTGGCCATGCTGTGGACCAGCTCCAGCAGGAGCTGCCCCTGGAAGCCTGGGAGTCACCAACGGGTCCCTGCACGGAGCCTCTTCGTCTTCGTTTCTCTGACAGCAGCAGTTCCCTGCTGCGGGCTTCCAGAAGGATCCTGTGAGTCGCTCTGTGAGCCACATGGTATAGCGCAGTGTGAGCTCTCAGAAAAGCAAGGGGCCTTTCTAAACCTGCTCTTGCAGGAGACTTCCCTGCACCCACTCCACTGTGCTGATGATCTGGTGCATGGTGAGGAGGGCGATAATAGACTCATAGATAAGTCTCATTAAACAGCCACTAAGCTTGATCAGATAGACTTACGAGGCCTGAGTATCCGTCACACCAACCAGCATGCCAGGTTTGCAGGTGAATGTCCTTCACAAAGAAGCTGCGAGTCTATTTGCAAAAACTATGGACGAAAATTTGTTAATGCTTGCCTGCAAGTAAAACCTTTAAAACAATTAAAACATCGAACTCCAAACTTTGCTGGTCATATGATCTGATCACAAAACAGTAAAAGTAGAAGTAGTAATGAGAAGATGACGAAACATCTGCCTGACAAACCAGAAATTCACTCACGGATAATTCTTAAAGCGTTAATAAAGGAGGAGTTGACGAAGAATCTGGAAAGTTCTGAAAAGCAGAGCATTTTATGTCACATGAATTTCATATGGAAAAGCTCCGTGAATGAAAATGCATTGACTTAAGGTGGCTTCATTATTTTAGAAAGAAAACAAAGATAAAGGAATTTGTACTCTGCTAAACATTAGGAAAATAACAAAATGAATGTAAAAACATTAGAAGGAATGAATTTAATAAACATGAAAGCCAAACACAATAAAATAATAAGCAAAACAAGTAGAAAGCATGGCTTATTTCAAATTTGATTCTTTGAAGTTAAACCTTCATAAGTTAATTATGAGGAGGGGAGGAATTACATATAAGAGAAAAACAAAGATAATTATAAGCTAATTATATAGCTGACTATGGCAACATATGTGGATATTCAGAATAAAAGAACATTTCTTAGAAGTATGTTTTTAGCTTTTTGTAAATTATTACACCTTTTCTGAATACCATTGAGGTTTTGTTTTTTTTATGGTGTGTCTGACAGTGTACTGAATTTTACTATGATGTGTCTAAGGGGATCTCTATTTACTGTATTTTTTTGTGGCTTCATATAATTTCTCAAATTTTGGGCTTTATTTATTTTATGGCTTTGGAAAATTCTTAGCCTATATGTTATCAAAGAATATGTCCAAGTGCTTCCTCTTCTGTCCTTCTGAAAACCCAGGTATGCATAAATAAGACATGTAATTGTTCCCCACATGTCTCTTACTTTCTTTTTACTAATTTTACATCATTTTTACTAGGTGA
>NW_016107644.1:2138807-2142447 GCF_001604975.1 Cebus imitator
AATCTGGTGACGGCACTGTTAGTGTTAGTGTTTTGAAAATCGCTGAGAGAGCAGATTTTAAGTGCTCTCACCAAAAAACAATGATAAGCATGTGACAGGATGCATATTAATCAGCTCAACAGAGCCATTCCGCAAGGCTTACCCTTTTCAAAACATCCTGTGTATACCATAAATTAATATGATTTTTATTTATCAATTAAAAATAAAATGAAATAAACAAATACTTTTTTTTTAAGGACACGTGGTCTCAGAGTGGTGAGCAGGAGCAGGTGCCCCTGGGTGGCCTTTGCTGTGATGGGTGGGGGATGAGTGGGGCTGCTGGACCCTCCAGGGAGGGTCAGATGGAGGGATCAGACCCTCTAGAAACACAGCACAGTGTCCCAGGCTCAGAGCAGAGGCCGCCACATTGTCTGGGAGGGGGCAGAGAAGCCTGGCCTGCTGCACAGAACCCGCCTGCCGGGCAGTGCCCGCCGTCTCTGCTGGGCGCTGCCCTGGAGGAAGCCACCACTGCTACCATAGCCCGCTGTGGAAGTGCAGGCTCAGCAGCTCAGACATGGGCCGGACCGTGGAGCGGGAGGACACCGCCATCTGGAGAAGGGGATGTTTCCAGAGCCCAGGCTGGCAGGGAGGGGCTCAGGAGAGCAGGAGCCTCGGGACAGCAGATTCCCAGGCCACAGGAACCCCGCTGGCTGCCAACACAGGGCCCAGAGAGCTGTGCAGGCCACGTCTGCCGCCTCTGCAGTTCTGGGCCGATCCCTCCCTCCCTGGGTGGGGAGCAGGTGGGGTGAGCAGACGCACAGCCCACCGTGTGCAGAGAGAAGCAGCTCACGCCTCCTCTGAAGTCCAGCATGTGGCTGCAGGTGACGCATCCTCCGGTTCTGCTCTGTGGTTTGGCTCCGCAGGGCCAGTTGTGCCAGTCAAGGCTTTGCCTCTCCAGGTGAGATCTCCTCCTGCGCCTCACTCTGAACCACGCATGAGTGGCCGTGGGGTTTGGCTGAAGGTCAGGCCCGCTGAGCTCTCCGCTTCCCGCCTGCACACTGCTGCATTGTTTCCCGTGGGCACGGCGCACGCTGTTCTTCTCCCACCGGGGACACTGCACACCCACGCTCGCGGTCTGCGGGGGTAAAACCCACTGCTTCCCACCATCCGCTCAGGTGCAGAGCCCGCTCAGGTGCAGAGCCCGCTCCGTTTCAGAGGAGGAGGCTGCCTTTCTGTGTGTTCTCCAGGAGATTCTTTTCGTGGTCATTGAACTCTGCCTTTGAAACATCGTCTCGCGTGGCTGGTGGGCAGGGCTGATTACAGAGGGCGCGTGCCCGGGATCCCTCGGGCTGGCATCAGCTGCACCCTCGGCCTCCCCAGGCCCCGTGGAGCCACCTTGCCCCTCTGTCCCTGTCCTCGGGATGACTGACACGGACGCCCCGAGCGGCTTCCGGCAGCAACGCTGGCAGACAAGGCCCCCCTTCCTGCTGTGCTGCGCTCATCATTCCATGTCAGGACCATTTCTGCACCCCGGTGTGCTTGCTGGGGATTCGGCGGCGGATGTGTTCCAGGAAGCTGTCCCTCCCGTGGCAGAGACTGAGTTGTTATCAGCTTTCCATCTGCCTTGGGAAACTGTGGGCTCCTCACAGCATTTACGTCGCAGGCCCTGCCTGCTCCTGAGGGCTGAGCCTGTCTCGCCCGCCCGCAGGGGCCAGCTCGGGCTGCGTGGCTTCTACCTGGTGCCCGTCAGGGAGATGGATGAGGCGGCGGAGTCTCTGGGAGCCGATGGATCCGTGCATATGTGCACACATGTCCTGCTAATTCACAGAGACACAACTGCCTGAGACTGCTGCTCGGAAGGTGGCCCTCCTCCAAAACACAGCTGTGCTCAGGTCCTGCCTGAAAGCAAGCAATAAGCCCATGTAAATCGGAAGACAGAGTTTCATCCTTTGCACGGAAGAAACATGACTTAGCATTAGTAATTCTGTTTCCAGAAATATCCAAAAATCATGACACACTGTCTCCTGTGAATGTGATACTTTTGAGGGTACACCGGTGACAGGGTCAGGACTTCTGGAGGAGGGGTCTTCACACCTGCTCACGGAGGAGGGGCTCAGGGTCCAGGGCCGTGTCCCATGCCCACTGCCAGGAGGAAGTGCCTGTGGGACTTTCCCAGCACAGGCACCTGCTTCCTGCCCCGGTGAACACCTCATGGCAGGTGGGGCCGTCCTGGCCCTCTAGCAAAAGAGGCCCTGCCTGGCCAGACTCCAGCCAGGCTCAGGAGCGTCCCCTGAGCCCATCCAGACTCATCCCTATAAAATCTGGTTTTAGCAAGAATCCAACTGAGTCAGTCAGCCAGAGCCCCTGCCCTGGACACCTTGTCACCCTCAGGATCTGACCAGGCTCCTCCTTGTCAACTGCGCCCAGGGGATGCCAGTCACCCTGGCCCGTCCTCAGTAAAAACCCTGCTGGGTGGGTGTAGCCGGATTCCCCCTCCCCAATGTCACCTCCTGGTGACTTCCCCTGCCCTGTGCCACCCTGCTCCGGGGCTATGAACTCCCACGTCCCGTGCGATATTTCAGTTGAGCGCAGTCTCCCCCTGCCTGTCGTGATGGCCCTGAATAAAATCCTCTTCACCGTGTTTCTGCAGGTCCTTCAGCAGGTGCGCTTGCGGCATTTTTTCTTTAAAGCCAGAACCCTGGAGACAGACCTGGGGCAGGGGAGTGAGCCCGGGAGGGGTGGGTCACTCTGACGGGGGCTTTGCACACATGTGAAGACAGGTGGGAAGCAGGTCCTCCTGGGCAGAAACGCACAGAATTCAGAAAGAAGCCACATGCTCCAGAGACTTCTAGAAGCCCTGCTGGGTCAACAAGTCCCTCGGGCAGCCACTGGTGCCCGGCAGTGAGGCTCTGAAGGGATCAGACCCGAGCTGGATGGCATCGGATGCCGCAGTTCTGCTGAGGGCGGAGGGTCAGCCGCAGAGGAGAGCCTGGAAGAGCCTGTGTGCTCCGGCAAAGCAGAGAACGAGGCTCCCAGGCCCTTCTCTTCTCACCTCCCAGCGCCCCACAGGTCACCAAGGCTTCCTGTCCTCACAGTGGGTGCTGCCGCCGCCTCCTCTGAAAGGCGAGAACGCAGCCACAGGGCCCGTTAGTGCCCCTCTGCGAGAGCTGAGCCGTAAATCCCAGCCCCTCACACAATGAGATTTAATATTTGATGTCAGATTATTAGAACATAATGAATTTGCTGCTTTAATATTGATGAATAATCAGTCCTATTAAGGCTATGGGATGAGAATTTTGTACAAAGAGAAAATCAATTGCTGAATTAAGCCCACGTAGCCCTGAGTGAGACAGCTGGGGGCCCCGCCGTGGGGCCGAGGGCTCAGCCCTCCTCCAGAAAGACCGATCTACACGTCCGATGTGGGCCGTGACATGTGACTTCCTCCTGAAGAGGGGCGAGGGTGCCTGGACTCTCACATGCAGGCAGAGAGACGAAAACCAAATGGTGTCCCCTCAAATTCCCCAATGCGATGTGGCCGGGGGTGGGCCTGCAAGGGGGTGGCTCAGACCAACTGAGGTCATGAGGATGGGGCCTGATGCAGCAGGAATGGTGATCCCGGAAGATGAGTCCCAGGGATCTCTCTCTCTCTCTCTCTCTCTCT
>NW_016107644.1:2143219-2148671 GCF_001604975.1 Cebus imitator
AGACAGAGGATGACTTCGTCGTGACAGAAACCGAAGAAGAGAAAGCGAGAACATCGGGGTCCCCACCTTCCGACGCAGTGACCGTGAGGAAGGCGTGGGCCTGGCCTGAGCCTGCTTCCCGGGTATAAACCGGAGTGCGCACCGGCGCCTTCTGCAGGGTGTTCCTGCAGCCCTGGAATACAGTAGCGACCGGAGTCACTGGGCTTGAACTCAGATCTGAAAACTGAAGGCCTGGCCAAACGTCCGCAATCTGTCACGTCTGATCCCTGAGCCGGTGCTCCGGGCGCTCCTGATGCCGAGGGAAAGGCCGCCCAGGTGAGGGTCAGCGCAAAGCTCACTCCCCAGGGGAGGCTGGAGGGACAGGTGGGCACAGGCGCGTGTTACAAGGAAAACCTGGGGCCGTAACAGACCCTCAGGCTGGGAGGCAGCCCAGGGGCCGAAGCGCGGCCGGACGGGCCTAGTTGGTGGGATGAGGATCTCGGGACTCACACATGAGGCGCTCCGGGCCAGATCCGCCCCGCCACCGCCTCTAAGCAGCTTTTAAGCTAATGTTCTGGCCCTTTGCCTTCTGTGTGCGATGAGACTGTCTTTCTTGGTAGGTTCCCAGAAAGACTTCGAGATGTTTGGGTTCTCAGGGTCGACTGTCCCTCAGCTGGGCCGCATGGCCTTGGCTGACCGCCCAGCCTTCAAGGTTCACGCAGCAAACATACACCCCTAAGGAACGCCGGGGGACCCCTCACCTCACACCACGGCCCACAGTGCTCTTGGGGATTTGGGGTCTGGAGATCTCTGCTTCCCCAGTGCTTGCACAGACTTCAGCCCTGGGTGGCCCGACTCTCTGTTCCTGAATCTCCTCCCAGTGGCCACCTCAGACGCCAAGGAGCCCTGGGGGTACACACGGCCAAGCCTGATGGCTCAAGGGGCCGCACCGTCTCCCCTCCTCTCAGAGCCCCTCCAGTGTTTAGCTGCAGGGGGAACTTCCCGCCGTGGGGGTCAGCACCTGTGGGGCCCTGCACACGTCCTTGTGCCCCATCAGTCACCCTGATCGCCAGGGTCGATAGTGGAGGGGACCCACACTCAGGGGCATCAGAGAGGGGTCACAGGGCCCCCAGCACGGCCCTGCCTGTCTTAGTGGGTACGTCCCAGACATGCTTCGAGAGTGTCAGTGGAGCAAGCTGGGAACCAGTGCCTTCAGGAAGAGGAGGATCTGGTTCTCACTGGACGGCATTTAAATCCCATTTCACCTGTGATTTGTATAAGCCCATAGACCTTTCTAGAAAGTCCATCTCCTGGGCCCTGGGGCTCAGGACTACCAGCATGTGGTAAATGGTGGGTGTCAAAGGTTGAAATATGCCCCCAAAAGGGGCTGCTGAAGTCCTAGCCCCCACGCCTGTGAACGTCCTTCTTGGGAACACAGTGTTTACAGGTGGTTATGCTGGGGTGCGCTGCCAGAGAGCGTGCGGAGGGCGGGCCTCGACCCTGACTGGTGGCCTTAGGAGAAGAGGGGACTTGGGAGGCAGACACCCGGGGAGAAGGCCACAGGACACCAGTGGCGGAGAGGGAGAGGTGTGACCACAGCCACGGACAGCCTGGAGGCTCCAGAGGCTGGAAGGTAAAGGGGGGAACCCCCAGAGCCTCCACAAGAAGCACAGCCCTGCCGGCGTCTTGGTGTTGGGTGTCTGGCCTCTGGCGCTGCAATAGCCACAGTGGGTGGTGCTCTCGGGGCAGGCTAGGCCACCCCTGCAGCAGTTACTAGTAATTATCAAGTAAACAATGACCTTCGTGTTCAGAATTATGTAACATGTTTGTCTGTTTGGTAAATTTGAGCCAGGACAGGTGTCCGCTGAGGTGCAAGCCACCTGGCCTTTGGACACATCTCGCACCCAAATCAATGTCTCAGTGTCACCTCCAGCCTCACCGTCCAGCCAGGAGAAAGTGACCTCAGTGGAGCCGCAGCCCCACAAAGGGCAGCCCAGAGACAATCGACCCGGAAGGGATTCTCCCAGTGACGTGTGCGCAGAGCTTCCTCTTTACCTAATTCAAGGTCTCTGAGTAAAGGGCTCCAGCTTTTAACTGTCGCGGTTTCTACTCTTTCCATTTTCCTGTATGATTTCTCTTATTATTTCTAAACTTACAGTGTTCTTTCCCCCACAGCAGTTTGATAAATATTTAATTCAATCTTTGTAGTTTTTCTTTCAGGTTTTAATGTTTGATTTGTTAAATCCATTGCACATTAATGCATTTAGAATGGATTGCAGCACCTGGTCAGGTGTGAGGAAGCAGGTGTGTGTGTGTGTGTGTGTCTGTGTGTGTCTGTGTCACCCACCCCAGCATTTGTGGGGACTCATGCTCTGTCTTCCTTCACTCACGGCCTTTGCCCTGTTCCCGTCCACCTGCCTCCTGATAAACTGTGAGCATGAGCAAGCACACACACACGTACACAGACACAAGCACACATGTGCACAGATGTACAGACACACTTGCAGAGACACGTGCACACACATGCATATGTGTGCACACAGGCACAGGCACACGGACACACGGGCATGCACACACGTAATGCACACAGTGACACACGTGCACACAGGCATGTGCAGGTGACAAGGGCCATTACAAAGTGTGACAATGGATTTTTCCTCCAGCACAAAGTCCAGGCTGCCTGTTTTCTGTGTCCGGCTTTTCTCTGTCTTCACTTTCTGGCTAGTGGCTTCAATTTTTTTTTTTTTTTTGCCTGAAACATACACATGTAGGTACACATGAGATAAGTGGTTCTCGGCTGGGGCCAGTTTGCCCGGAGGAGACACTTGGCAATGTCTGCAGGCATTTCTGGTTGTCATAATTCAGGGAGAGTTGCTGCGGCATCTCTTGGGTCGAGTGAGCAGGGCTTGGCACAAACTCTTAGGCAGGCTGGGTGAGGGTCTCGACGCCCCTCCCAGCCCCACGTGCACAAGGCAGCTCTCTGCATGCAATAAAGAGCGGCCTGTCCTCCGCTAAGAAGGTTGAAAAACACTGCTTAACCAGCCATAACACTTCAAATATGCCAGCTCGAGCACAGCAGAAAAGACACACTTGAGGTTTTCCAAAGTACTTACATGAGTCTCACGCATCAACACAGGAATGAAGGCCGTGGGTGGGACTGATGGGAATTGGAGGTGAATGTGTCACTAAACACATCTGTTTCAGAGGGACAGCCTCTCCACGTTCACAAGATGTAAACCCAGCAGGAGCAGGCAGAGGCGGCTAACAGCCACCACAATTGCCCCTTTTTTTCCCTCAGCCTCCAGCCGACTTCATGGCCGAGCCCCTGAGCAGGTGGCCCTGGCCGCGTGACCCGAGTCCAGCCAGTGGGTCCAGGGCAGAGACAGCAACACGCTCCTCCCTGGAAACGGCCCTGTTGGAGACAGGTGGGAGACCCAGTCCCTGGGAAGTGCCCCTTTTACTCTAGGAAGAGAGACAGAAATGCAATCCCACGGGAGGGCTGGGGATCCAGCTTCTCTGCGAGGGCCTCAGCTGCCTGTTCTAAGCCACCTTCCTCTCCCAATTTTGTCAGAGTAAACAAACCCAAATGGAAAAGGAGAGACTTTATGCAAAAAGGCTGAGCGCTCAGAGTCTGCGAGCATCTGCAAGCTCACTGCTGTTCCCTTACAGGCAGGGGTGAGCAGGCCTTAGTGGAAACACTGAGGGCAGGTTGGGCTAGTGGGGACAGGGAGATGGGTGCCGCTGGACAGCAGGTATGTCCCTCTGCGGCCACTGGTTCTCCACCAGTTCTCCTTGCTGGCGTGGACTCAATGCCTGTGTGTCCCCAGAATGTCTATGTTGAAACTCTAGGCTCCCAGATGACAGTTTTACAAGGTGGGCCTTTGGGGGGTGATGAGGTCATGGAGAGAAGTTTCATTAATGGGATTAGTGCTGCCATAAAGGAGGCCTCTGAGAGCTTCAGCTACATGAGGACACTGCAGGAAGACACTGTCTGTAAAGCAGGAAGCAGGTGCTCACCAGCACCGGGGCTGCCGACGCCTGGATCTCAGATTTCCATCCCGTAGAACTGCGAGAAATAACTCCTGCCGTTTGTAAGTTACTCAGTCCACGGGACTTGGTTCCAGCAGCCCCAGCTGACTGAGACGTTGGAAAAGGCAGACGTGGGACTGTCTGCACCTCAGTACTTGCTTAAGCTCAGCCGTGAGCCAGCGTGCAGGTGCCTATGTGGAGGAAAGAAGCCGGGTCACAGGGGAAGGCATGGGCCATGGAGAACGCTTGGCCAGTCTGGTAAGGCATGTCTTCTGCTGCAAGGCCAAGGCCATTCCGAGGCCAGGAGGCACCCGGGGGAAGGGCAGGGCGGGTTGTGGCTGAGGCTCCCATGGGCATGGCCAAGACTTGCCATAACCCTAACCCTGACCCTAACTCCTGGGGACAGTGACCTGGAGCCATGAACAGCCTGGCCTGGCCATGAATCCTCAACTCAAGTAAAGAAAGATGGATTTACATCCTTGATGTAAGCCAAGGAAGACGAGTTGGGAGGAGCTACGGTGTGTAAAGGGAGAGAGCGCAGGGCCTGGCCTCGTTTACAGTCTGCGTGTCAGACACATCCCTGTGTATTTCCGTCAGAACGGCCTTTACGGGGACCGTGGACACGCGGCCTCGCGCATTGGAGGTCTTCTGGGGTCACCGCTGGGTCATTCCACAGGAATCCTGAGGGGAAGCATTACGGCTGCCCAGCAGCCAGAGACACAAACAAAACGACCTCCGCCCATCGTGGGAACCAGTCAGCCCTTGTCTTCAGAGTCACCAACGTTGTGGTTACCCTTCACCGTCTGCTGGTCACCTAACGGCTGTCAGCACTTGGACCTCACTGGGTGGGTCCCAATTACCTGGCTCAGCTTCCCGAAGAAACAGCAGTGACTGACTACGGACGGGGTGGATGGGTCTTCATTCCAGGAGTCGGCTGATTTGACCGCTAATATATTGAAACAGCAATCTAATCGGAGAGCCGATTACCTGGAGGAAGTGTGGCAGCCACAATACACACGTTTGCTGTAACCTGCTGGCGAGATGCCCTAACGCAGCCAGTCACTGCTCCAGAGTAGAATTCGTGGACCGCTGGTCTCCTGGGGTTGGAGAAGCTTGAACCTTACCCCAAAACTCAACCCAGGTCAAGCATCAGGACCCCACATCTGCAGAGCCAGGTTGCTGAGTAAGCAGGTCTCCGACAAATGTGCTCGAACGCAGCCCTTTCAGACCTCTCTGTCCAGGTGCAGGGAATGAATATTTCATATTTTGTCTGTCTGGTCATATGGTTCCTACCAAAACGACTCCACTCTGCTGTGGCGGAGTGCGTGAGTTTCCTGTTGTGTAACAGATAGTGTGGCGGAGTGCGTGAGTTTCCTATGTGTAACAGTTCGTGTGGCGGAGTGCGTGAGTTTCCTGTTGTGTAACAGATCGTGTGGCGGAGTGC
>NW_016107644.1:2149427-2176436 GCF_001604975.1 Cebus imitator
TCATGTGGTGGAGTGCGTGAGTTTCCTGTTGTGTAACAGTTCGTGTGGCAGAGTGCGTGAGTTTTCTGTTGTGTAACAGATCGCCACAAAGCTAATGGTTTACTCCACACACACTCGTGGCCCCACAGCTTCTGTGCGTTGGATCCAGGCACGGCTCCACTGCCGTCGAGGTGCAGCCTGGGGCTGCGTTCTCATCTGGACACTTGACCAAGGAAGGACCTGCCTCCCAGCTCCCTCCCGTGCTGGAAAATTCATTTCTTTGTGGCCACAGGACTGAGGACCCGGGTCCTGCTGTCCTGCTGCTGCAGGTCACACGCAGCTCCTGGAGGCCACCTGCATTTCCCAGCCACGCAGCCTGCACAGGGTAGCCAGCGCCTTCCACGCCAGCAAGGGCAACCACAGAGGAGGCATCCTATCCAACGGAAAAGGCACGAGAGTGATGCCCTCCTGCTCCACGTTCTGTGGCTGCGAGGGAAGTCCCAGGTCCCCCAGGCAAGGAGAGCACATGGGGGCAGGAGCACTGAAGGTGGGGTGCAGGGAGCCCCCCAAACACAGAGACCACCACAGATGGCGCAGAAACAATTGAGCACGGCTATATGCCAGCAGGCATTCATTTTCACAAGTGGGCCGTGGGCAGTCTGGTGCCCCCTGATCTGGATCTTATCTTTATGAATAGAGCTAACAATTATGAGAAGCAGCTCATTTTATGTTTCACGAAAGGTGGGATATGATGGCAGCCGTAAGATTATGTCATTACTAAATTAGACAAAGAAGGAATCAAATGTAAGTGCTGCCTTTAACCCATTTTATGAAAAGACCATAAGATTCCCTGGCTGTCCCCTGCCATGCTTTTGACGTGGTCACAAAGAGTCTTTTCTGCAAACACGTCCTCCAGGGCCAGAGCCCATCCTGCGAAGCTGGGGTTGCCCCACCCAGGCCCAGCACCGCCACGAGAGACTCTCCTCTCCCTGGAGCCTTCCTGGACCTCGGCCGACAGGGCCACACCTCACCCCTTCAACTTCCTGGGATCCTCTTTCCACAGTCTGCGATTTCACAGATGAAAATCTGCCTCACCGTCAAGTCAGATTTCACAAAGAACTTGCCGTAATTCCAAAGACCAAGGGGCAGAGAAGAGGCCACAGCAGGTGGGGTCCAGGCACTCCCACCGAGGAAGGCCCAGCGCTGGAGAGGAGCCTGCGTTAGTGAGGAACTGACTGGTCCTCAGCGAGATGCTCACGGTATGAGAAGCTTTGATTTCCTGAGCAACCTCAGAGCCAGGGCAAGGGAGGAGGTGGGATCCCAATAGGGAATATTTGGCGTCTCAGTCTAACCAGGCTACTGGAGCAAAGTACCATAGGCTGGGGGCTTATAAACCCCTCACAGTCCTGACAGTGGGAAGTCCAGGATCAAGGTGCCAGCAGACTCGGTGTCTGGCGAGGACCTACGCCCTTGTTCATCCATGTCACACCCCTGGGTCCCCAAGGCAGAAGGCGTGAGGGGTCTATGGGTCCCTTTTATAAAGGCGCTGATCTCCTCGGAGGACTCATGACCTCATCACCTCCCAAAGGCCCCACCTCCTAACACCATGGCCTTGGGCGAGGATTCCAAACAAATTTGGTGGGATTGGGGGGTGAGACAAGCATTCAGCAAGAACCCACATCTCAAAAACACCGCGGATCCACCCAGAAAGAAAATCAGAAAAGAGAAAGCCCAAACTGGACCAAGAACATACTCAAGGATTTCAAGTTTTGAAATTGTTCAGCAGAGCGCTGGAAACGTGTGGGCTCAGGACGTGCCGCTTGGTAGGAATAATTCATTGTTTGGGTCCAGCGTTAGAAGCAGGTCCCGGCTGTGGCGCTGGGAAGAAACCCTGTGTGTGAGAAGCTTTGTGGCCCTGGGTTCAGCCCCCGCACCCAGCCCCAGCCCCTGCAGCCCCAGGATATCAGCCACGACTCAGTGCCTCCTGCGTGGGCTTCTCTGTGCACTTTTGGGGATTTTGATGTCAGATCATTAATAGGGAGTCCCCGTGGCTTAGCAGGTGTGGAGCTCTCTCTGAGGCTGGCCCGCTGGAAACCGAAGCTGCCCAGCAGATGAAACCAAGTCCCATCCCCTGGTCTGCTTCAGGCTGAGGACCTCCCCCTCCCGCTGCCCTTTCTCCCTCCCTGGTAGCCTCCTGACAGGACAGCACTTGCTCAGGTATCTTCAGGGGCGTTTGCTATTCATCTCACACTTGTCGAAGTGTTCACGCAGCTTCCAAAGCCTTTCACAGCCTGTCAAATATGCGACCGGATTTGAGTCCCACCGTTTAGTTAATGGTTCCTCAGCCTCTTCCATTCCCTGAGGATTTTTTATGTAACTTCTGAAATAATCGGTGGAATCTGAATGCTTTCAAGTGACACAATGTATTTTTTCCTCTAATTACCCTAGAATAAAATGAAGTGGTTTTCGAGAGCCCAGACTGGGGGTGGGCAGGAGGGATCTCTGCCTGCAGGTGAGCACCCACCCCGAGCTTCACGTGGTTCTGACGATGGAATTGCAGTCACTGAGTCTAGGTGTCGTGAGGGTGCCCAGGGGACGCGTCTGGGGAGGTGGAATCTCAGTGGCTGAGTCAAGGTGCTGTGAGGGTGCACGCCGGTGCCACACACAGGGGACGCGTCTGGGAGGTGCCGTCGGGCGATTGTTCGCGATGGTTGCACCCCTGATAAAAGCGGAAACCTCTCCAGACCAGCTCTGCATCCACACAGAGGTGTGTTCTCTGCCCTTTTACAAAAGGGACTTCCTCCCTCACTCAGGAAAGGCGGCTTTCTTTGGCTGGGGAAGGGGTTTGTTCAGAGGACTGCTTGGCTGTGCTCATGTCGCAGAAGAGCCTCCTCCCTGGCTGGGGAAACCCCAAGCCCTGACCTTGAGCCCCCGTCCCCTACCCCACCCCCTCACCCCCAGAGCAGGCTCAGGACCCCTGAGATTGCGGATCAAGGCGGGCTCCAGTATGGCAGCTCCCTGCCCTGCCTTCCTAGGGCAAAGGTTGCCATGGACACTCCACAGGTTTCATGGGGGATTCCCCAGCTGTTTTTAAGTTAGGAATCACCAGTAGATACTCAAGTAAAATAACCTTCTACTTACAAAGGGCTCTGCTCCCATTCACAACTCAGGGAACATTCTTTGAAAGGCAGGCCTTGGGGAAAAGCTGAGATGGGAATCCTTCCATGTGTTAATTCAGTCTGAGAGTGAGATCCTGGGCAAGAAAGCACTGAGTCTCACGTGGGAAGAAGCTGCTGAGCCTACACGCAGAGCTGAGCAGACAAAACCAGCACCTTCCCCACACCACCCACCCCCCGCAGACCCCCACAGCCCCCGCCACCAGCACGTGTGCTGCAGCCTTTGCGGGTGCTCAGGTGGCAACCAAGCTTCTGTGCCGCCAACGCCCATGCTGGGAAAACCCACTGAAACGTGGACTCCTCGTCCACCATGCAACTTCGTATCCAACGAGGTCCGCATCAATTCATTGACACTTCTGCCAAAGATTTGCCGAGGACCAGGAATGGCAGGAATTCGAAGAGGGTCTGGGGGCAGGCACGCCCTGCTGGAGTCATGGTGTGCGGGCGGGGGCAGGATGCCCAGTGCCCACCACCAATCTAGAAGGCTCAGGGGGTGGGGACGGGAGAGCAGGTTCCGAGCAGGTAGGGCGTCTGGGATGCAGGAGTGCGGTGTGGCCCGTGCGAGCAGAGTCCCGCATGTCCTGTGGGGGCCGATGGGAGCCTCAGTGGATACCTATTCCCTTGCTCTCAGAAACAGCCTAGTTTAGCCGGGCATGTGGCTCACAACGGCAATCCCAGCACTTCAGGAGGCCGAGGCAGGAGGATCATCTGAGGTCAGGAATTTGAGATCAGCCCGGCCAATACAGTGAAACCCTGTCTCTACTAAAAATACAAAAAATTAGCTGGATGTGGTGGCGGGTGCCTGTCATCCCAGCTACTCAGGAAGCCGAGGCAGGAGAATCGCTCGAACCCAGGAGGTGGTGATTTCAGTGAGCCGAGATCGAGCCGCTGCCCTCCAGCCTGGGCGACAGGCTGGAAAAAAAGAAGAGTCCTGGCTTGGATGAGAAAGTACGGGGTTGCCTTGGTCACAGGGAAGGAGTGTTGGCAGTCTGATTATCCAGATAATTCATTCTCCCGAAAGAACGAATTACCTACATACAAATAGTAGCAGCATTTAACCATTTAAAGCTGGATGGCTTTTCACCTTAATATTGGCCGGGCCCAGATTGTAACAACAGAATTCTAAGATGAAATAGGCTTTTTGTTCAGCCCCTACCCCATGTATTTTTTACATTTTTAAACCAGCTGTCCCACTTACTCAGGAAGCTGAGGCAGAGGTTGCAGTGAGCCAACATGGTGTCACTTCACTCCATTCTGGGCAACAGAGTGAGACTCTATCTCAAAAAGACCCCAAAAAACAAAACACTGTACTGCTCATGGACAATGCCCTGGCCACTCCAGAACTCGACGGAGACACACAAGGAGATGAATGTTTTCCTGCCTGTTGGCACAACATCCATTCTGCAGCCCACAGATGAAGGAGTAATTCTGACTTTCAAACCTTATTATTTAAGGAATACATGTGCTCAAGTTATGGATGCCACAGACAGTGATTCCTCTGATGGATCCGAGCAGAGTCCACTGAAAGCCTTCTGCATGAGAGTCACCGTTCTAGACACCGTTCAGAACATTTGTGATTCCTGGGTAGACGTCAGAATATCAACATGAACATTAGTCTGAAAGAAGTTGATTCCAACCCTCATGGATGACTTTGAGGGGTTCAAGACTTCCGTGGAGGAAGTCACTGCAGACGTGGTGGAAACAGCAAGAGAACTAGAATTGGAAGTGGAGCCTGAAGAAGGACTGAGCGGCTGCGATCTCAGGATAGAACCTAGGTGAGTGAGAAGCTGCTTCTCATGGATGAGCAGAGAAAGTGGCCACTTGAGATGGAACCCACTTCTGGTGAAGACGGTGTAAACACTGTGGAAATGGCAACAAAGGCTTTGGAGTATTTCGTGTCCCAGTGGACAACGCAGCAGCAGAGATTGAGAGGGCTGATTCCAATTTTGAAAGAGGTCCCACTGTGGGTAAAACGCCATCAAACGGAGCTGCCCACCACAGAGAACTCTTTCATGAAAGGAATAGTTCATCAATGTGGCAAACGTCATTGTCTCATTTTAAGAAACTGCCACATTCACCCCAACTTCAGCAACCACCACCCTGGTCAGTCAGCGGCCGTCAGCATGGAGCTGAGACCCTCCACCAGCAAAGAGCTGATGGTCGTCAAGGCCTCAGATGGCCATTAGCATACTTCATCAACAAAGCATTTTTAATTATGATATATTTTAACATAATGTTATTACACAATTAATGGACTGCAGGATAGTGTAGACATAACTTTCACCCATGCTGAGAAACCAAAAAGTCCTGTGACTTGCCTTATGGCAGTATTAGATTTATTGTGGCCGTCTAGGACCAAATCTGCAACATCTCTGAGGTTTGCCTATACTTAGTTCATGGAGTGTTCTTTTAAAAAATGTAAATTTAGCAATGCATTTAACTATTTACTGGCTAATGCCTACTGCCCCGAGCATAACACGAGCTGGTGTGTGAGTGTGTGAGCGTGTGTGTGTGTGTGTGTGTGTGTGTGTGTGTGTGTGTGTGTGGTCCAAGGTGGGTGCGGAAATCCCCATGAGAAATCTCTGCCTTTAAGCAACTCCTAGCCTGTCCTGAGAGTTAAATACTCAACGCACAGTAGTCAGTGTTAAGTGCAGTGCAAATAACCCCAACAGCAATTTTCGAGCTAATCTGCCTGGAAAAAAAAAAGAAAGCCATCACTGTTCATGCTCTGAAATCCCTCATTTTTTTCTTCAGGGACATTCCAAGTGCATTGCAAAGTACAGTGTTAAGATTTTGATCCGTGTGTATTTCTGAGGCAAATTTGCGTCTGCTGTTGGCTGGGGCTTGGGCTGTCCGGGGGGGGCACCCATCTCAGACCCTTTTATTCATCCTGTAACTGGCCCCACCATGACTCCCCAGCCAGCCTGGGCGCGCACGGAGACGTTCCGGCAACAGCAAGCGGCTCCTATGGCAAAATGAAGAATGTGTTGGGAGGCGCCATCCCCGCTGGCTAGAGCATCACATTTTTTTCTTTCTTCAATTCGCCACTAAGGGCTAACTTTACAACTTTTATTATAATATGCTTTATGTACAACAGTGAAACTTTACTGCAGCAGATGCCCATTTTATATATTCATGCATAAAGCATATTTTCAAGATCCTTCGTCCGAGGCTCATAATACAATATTAAACCCACACTGTATTTTCTCTATGCATTCATAAAAAAAGCACTCAGTCCTTTGGAAAATGTTATTAGGAACTTTGACTCTGGGGTGTCAGATGTTTCAGGCTGTGCACATCTTTTACTGAACAGGAGCGGAGGGGGAGCCACGCCTGCCGCGCTGAGCGGCTCACAGGCCTTGCAGACCTGGAGGAAGGCGTGACGCTGCAGCCCAGCAGAGCTGTCTGTGTGGGGTTTTTCCCTCCACTGGGCAGCAGTAGCTGCAAGACATGGGCTGAGGGGGTGCATCCTGCTTCTGTTTGGGAAATTAGATGTCACATCAGAAATTATATTCAGTTATTTATCATCAGCAGGAGAGTTCCAGCAGGACTGGAAGAAATTGAAACAATACCTCTAAGTAATTCCAGCCTTTTTTGGATTAGTGTCTGGTCTCAGGAAAGCCCTATAAACTAGGCGATTCTGACTACTACAAATTGTGATTTGTTTGTCCTGGGTCTAAACCCGGCAGATTAATTCTGAGATTGTATTTGACATTTTGCATTCTGTTTGTCACTCAGTGACCTGCCCGACAAGGGATAGAACCTCTCTTTCCTCCCAGACCCACTGCGGTGTCCCCAAGTCACCTGGAGGTGCAGCCAGCTGGCGTGGCACCCAGGGCACGCATGTCTTCCGAGTGAGTACTTTCTTTAATCATCAGCCTTCCTACGTGTTTTTAAATCTTATTAAAAATTCATTAATTGGCCAGGCTCAGGGACTCCCACCTGTAATCTCAACATTTTGGAAGGCCGAGGCGGGTGGATCATTTGAGGTCAGAAGTTTGAGACCAGCCTGGCCAACATGGTGAAACCCGTCTCTACTAAAAATACAAAAAAAATAGCTGGGCATGGTGGCGAGGACCTGTAATCCCAGCTACTCGGGAGGCTGAGGCAGGAGAATCACTGGAACCCGGGAGACGGAGGTTGCAGTGAGCTGAGATTGTGCCACTGCACTCCAGCCTGGTGACAGAGAGACTCCATCTCAAAAAAAAAAAAAAAAAAAAAAAAAAAAAAAAAAAAAAAAAAAAAAAAAAAAAAAAAAAAAAAAAAAAAAAGAAAAAGAAAAGGAAAATATTCATTAATCAGTACTCAAAAGTAGTTCATTCTAACAGTCTGAGACAACACCTGCCCTGTTCTGTGCAAAGACCCCAGAGAGGGGCCCCTGAGGCTGCCTCCCTGCTGGGGCTGCTGTCCAGGGAGAGGAGGCTGGGGTGAGCACGCCCCTGTGTGGCAGGCAGGACACGTGGACACCCAGAAGGGGCCTCGCCTGCCCACATCAGCAGCCTACAGTACCCTGACCTACATGACGTCAGTGCCTTAAGCAGCTGCCTGCTGGTGTGGCTTGCTCTGCAGCTAAAGCTAACAGATGCCAGCTCCCACCATGAGCCACACACGCTTCCAGCCCCTAAAAATGCAGAAATGAACAAAACGGAAAGAAAGTACCTGCGTGGAGGAGCCTACTTGCAAGGGGCACCTGTGTCAGCCTGCCTCTCCACACCCGCTGCTGCGTGGGATCTCCCCGCACACATGTGATCCTGTCATTTGCAGCAGAGGGAGGTTCATCTATTCCCAGCCTTCGTTTTTGTTTTGATAAACATCTTACCACGGTCACAGGAGCCACTCACGGTGCATGTCTGTACGTAGAATTGCTGTGCGTGCGCGTCTCCACCTTTAGAAGATCCAGAAACATTGCCTGAGCTCAGGTGGCCACAGAGGCAGGAGGAGGGGGGACGGTGGTGACAAGACAGACAGGAGCAGGTGGTGAAGGTGCTGTGTTGTTGCAGAGGTGGGAGGTGACGGTGCAGCTCCTTGGGAGGTGGACAAGGCAGCCTGAGGACCTAGCTGGGAAGGGTTCGAGGGGTGGAGTCTCCTGATTGATTATTGATGTCTGACAGGGAAGGGGCAGGAGAGAAGGCAGGAAAAGAGAGTGTTGTCACCTGGAAACTCCATCCAGGTGAAAGATGCAATTACAAAGAAGCAAGAGGATGCGGATGATATTTGAAGTATGTAGAAATGAAATTCACAGGATTTAAAAGAGGAAATCCTGAGATGCACCTGGCAGCCCCAGACAGCCAGGAGGGTGGCAGTGAGGTCCCCGAGATGGGAAGGTGGATGGGGATAAAGGAAACGTACTGCCTGGCATCGTGCCACAGCCTTGGACATCAGAACAAAGGCTGTCTTTATAATATTATTTCATCATCATAATGATAAGAGTCTTCACTCTGTCGCCCAGGCTGGAGTGCAGTGGTGCAATCTCAGTTCACTGCAACCTCCGCCTCCCGGGTTCAAGCAATTCTCCTGACTCAGCCTCCTGAGTAGCTGGGATCACAGGCTCCACCATGCCTGGCTAATTTTTGGATTTTTAGTAGCGACGTAGTTTCATCATGTTGGTCAGGCTGTTCTCAAACTCCTGACTTCAGGTGATCCGCCCACCTTGGCCTTCCAAAGTGCTGGGATTACAGGCGTGAGCCGCAGCTCCTGGCTGGAGTTTCAGTTTGGGAAGATGAAAACATGGTGGAGATGGAGGATGCTGATGGACTCTGTGAGTGTGCTTGGTGCCACGGAACAGGACACTCACCAATGGTGAAGGTGGTCAATGTTATGTTATGTATATTTTACCACAATTAAAACATTACAAAGGAAAAAACAGCTCCTGTTGATGCTGGCTTTGCAGAGCGCATTGCAATGCCCCCAGCATTCATACTGAGAGTGACTTAAATGTCCCTTAAGGAACTTCTCACCCCCCACAGGGGATGTCCCCGAGACACCAAGGCCTCAGACCTGCCCCGAACGGCTCCAGCAGCTCAGCTGTGGCCGTCTGGAGCACAGGGGTCCTCTCTTCCACCTCCAAAGGCAGCCGTCTCCACTCACAGATCTGGGCCACATGGCTCCTGACCTCCTCCCTGTTCAACACCCCGCTTCCCACCTCACTGCCTGTGGGACCAGGTTGCTGCTGGGCCCCAGATGGCCGGAGGCTTGAGGTCGGTCATCTCTGGATCTCCAGCTCATCAGTCACCTGCTGGGATGGAGTCAGCGCTCCGGGGCTGCACGGCGCCCACCTGAGCTCCAGCCAACATCAAACAGGGCCTGAAGACGGCTCCTGTCTATGTTCCCACAGCCGCCCCGTTTTGAGCAGAAAGCTTGCCTGTGGCCGCCAGCCACCAAAACGGTCTCTCTGTTCGTTCTCAACCCTGCCTCCCTGCCCTTTGCGGCCCCTCGCTGTCCGGCGTGTGACTAGGGCTCTGTTTATGCTCACCTTAAGGCAGTGCAATGCCAGTTGCAAGTGAGCTGTATAATTATTCACCAAAACAACGTTTGGAGGTGCACCCTTAAGGAACGGTAACAGGGAAGTCGGTTTGTGTAACACAGGTGGAAAATATGACAAATCGCTGAGCTCTCAGTGATCCTCCCTGTCAGTTCTCCACAGCCAGCAGAGCCGCTTAAAGATTCCACGCAGAGGGGCAGTGGCCGAGGCAGTTTCCGCATCCGGGAAGTTCTTGTCCAGGTAGAAAGCACGTGATAGAAAGGCCAGCTCTGACGCTGTGCACGCTGCGAGCTGGTGGTGAGCTGGGATCAACCACACGGCTGGGGTGAGGAAGGATAGGCCACTGGGACGCGGGGCCCTGGGGGAGCAGCTTGCCTTTTAGCCTGGAAGGGCAGAGTTGGTTCTGGCAGCAGGTGACCCTCGCAGGGAGGATGTTCCTGCACAGACACAGGGAGGAAGAGCAGGGCTCCAGGCTCCAACAGGAGACGGAAATGAAGGACCCCCAAGCCTCACCCTGGCTGGGCGCAGAGCAGAGACAGGGCTGCAGGCAGACTCTATGTGGCGAGAGTGCCCTGATGAAGCCCTCTTGCTTCCCCTGGGCTGTGCTGCTAAGGTCTTCCAGCCGGCAATGGAAACAGCATGGGAGAAATCCCTGTGGACTGCCTGGAGGAGATCCAAGGACTGCACTCTCGGGTTCTCTGCTCCGTGGGGTCTGGGAGATGTATGAGTGAGCTCACTTCAGGCATCAGTCGCCAGCTTTTTCTCCACGACTGCCGACGCACCGTAATGCAATTGAAATGGACGTCCACGTCCCTACAAACCCTGGTTCAATAGCGTTTCATTACTGTGAGGGCCAACGGAGCTCTTTCTTCTGTGTTGCAAGTTTATTTCAGCCTCAATTATTAAGCAGCTTGTTTAATAATGCAGGCCTTCGCATTGTCGATGGAAGGGCAGGTGCCGCGCTTCAGAGCGCATTGTCTCGGAAAGCTGCGGGGGGCCGGCTCACTCTCTCGTCCTGCGCGTAGGGTCATCTGTGAATGGGCGGGAGGAGGTTTTTACTCCTCGATAAATGAGGCGCCCCTGCTCCGTGCACCCTGACGGGCTATCGACAGCCCGCCCGTTCCAAATGATGCCTGCCTGCATATTGCATGTGGCGAGCTTCCTGGGATGCAGCTGACCATTCCAGTGGTTTTCAGAGAAAAGCAGATGCTGCCGAAGCCAAGCTCCTTCCCGGCGCCACCCGCGTGCCACATGCACACGCACGGATGCTGCGTTCTTACAACACGCGGGAGAGGAGTCATTCCTGGGCTGACGCTCCTCATTCCGTCCAGAGCCCTCCAAGCCCATGCCCTTTGTGCTCAACTGAGAAGCTCCTGCATGCCGCCCTGGCCGGGGCTCCTGACAGCCTGAAGGTCAGGGAGGAGCAAGTGAAGAAGCAAGTGAAGCCCACCAGGGGAGCTGTGTGCTGGGCTTGGCCACACTGCACACCCAGCAGCACACGCATATCCACTGTATTCCCACGGAGGACACGCCCGCGGAGAGGGTGAGCTCAGGCCCTCACACGCAGCGCAGGTGACTGACCCCCACAGCTTCGCTTCAGGTCTCTGGGCTGGTGGATGTGTGCTGCGGGGTGGGAGTCAGGTGGTCAGAGTCCCAGGCCGGGATCGTCCAGGCGCAGCAAGGAAATAGCTCAGCAGAAAGAAGGAGCAGGAGTTGGAATTCTGAACCCCTCTGGGAGGCAGAAGAGCTCTCGGAGTGGACAGAGGCCATCCGCAGGCCAGTTTTCCTCAGCATGTGAAAGTAATGTTCTGGGAATGATGGAGACATTGCTAAAGCCAGGAAGCAGTAGTCAGAGAGCTGATTATTTAAATTTTAGAGAGTTAAAATCTTCTGTGGGGGGATCGAATGTTCACGGCAGTTCCAGCTGACACATGGAATTCGGGGAGAGATGGTATCAGAGCATGAGGACGATGACCTAGACAGGGCTGGCCGGAGTCAGGCCTGTGTCACATGCAGGGTGTGTGTAGGGGTGGTATCCGGTCGGTGAATTCCAGAGAGAGTCCGGGCTGGAGATGCCATCTCTAACGTATCAGCACCAAGACAGACGTCAGCGCCAGCTTGTGGGCAACCCCAGATTAAGAGGTCATGACAACCCCCAATGCCCCTCATGCGCTCTCTCCTTCCAGAAATGAAAACCCCCGTGCCTTCCTTCCCGACGCTTTGGAATTAAACTGGAGGGTTTGAGTGACAAACACGTCCTCCAAGTCAAGCTCCCTCCGCCTCGCACCTGCCCACAGGTGCTTTTCCCGGAGCAGGGCGAGGAAAGAAACCAGAGCCGAGCAGACCCCTGAAGACCAGCCAGCAGCGCGCAGGAGACGGACGGAGTAAACTCGGTAAAACGACGTTCAGAAGGACAATGGGAAGCGCGATCGGAGAGAAGAAAGAACAGTGCTAAGAAGTCATTTTACAGAATCAGTGAGGTGAGCCTGGCCAGAGGGAGCGGTCAGCAGCGTCCAGCAGGAAGAGAACTCACTGTGCCCCTTGGATTTGACAACATGGAACCAGGATATTGATGTTTCCAGTGCAGACTTGGTGAAATCACATCACCAGGTTACAGGAGGTTAAAGACAGGATTGACGGTGATGGGGCAGGCGTCCGGAGAGGGAGGAGAGGACGAAGGCCGTTTCTCATCATCTGTAGTTTGGGTGCCCAGTTGAGTGAGTTTAAGAATAACTTAATATCGGCAAAATTCCAGCAGAAACTGTGAGAAATATCAACCCCCTTCAGCAAAGTGTTGGATGGGTTCATTCTGCTTCCAAAATAAATAAAGAGAAAACCGATGTGCAGCAGCGCGGTGGCTAAAACCCAAAACACAAAACCACCGCTGTGGGAGAATCCCCCTTGCTGAGAGAGGTGGGGCCCCTCCCTCCACCGCCTGCATTAACGGGAGGGAATTCAGGGCCACTGGGGTGTGAGGTTGGGAGATAACGCACCTGCGCCCTCGCTCACACATTCCGTTCTCCTGTCTGTGCCTCCCTGGGGAACGGGATCTCGGGGAAGATTCTTTAGTCCAACTCGTTTTATGCGTCACTGCACCGGTCCTTAGTCTTTACCGACCTGTAAAGACTAACATGTAAGTCCTAACTTTACTAACATGTAAGTCCTGCAATTTGCTTCTCCTTTGTTTACCCATCTGAGAATGAAAGGCCGTGAAATATTTAAAAGCATCTATTCTGCATTCCCCCAACATTATTAACAGGGAACAAAAAGTTATTTCATTCCCTCATTTGTCAGCTGCCTAAAGGACTCGAGGGACGTGGAGAATTTCATAGCAGGCACCCGCAATATAACAGATTGCAAATCCTTTCAACACTTCCAGCTCAACAGTCTGCTGAATAATTGAGCACACAGAATTGCAACCCACTTAAAAGGCTTCTCCCTCGCCAAGGGTGCAGAGGCCATCCTTGTGGACCTGGTCCCACCAAAGCGTCCACACTGGACGTGGTCAGTTCCCTGACGGAGCACTGGGTGGTACCTCTCTGACCCAGATTGCAAAGGGAAGCCTGGAACAGAGGAGTCAGGTGAGGAAAGCAGAAGGTTCTCCCAGGAAGGCGATGGGCATCACTGAGGTTTCACCAAAGACCAGAACCTGGGGGGTGTGAAGGCTGAAGGGTGGGTTAAAACCGGGATGTGAGCTTGGACCACGAATCAAGGCTCTGCTGTCCTTGATTTATCTCTACTTGGAGTGTGTGACAAAGGCCTCAGTGTGGCGTGCCCAAACTCAAGGCGACTGCCTTTCTCCCCAAATGCCATGCTTCTCCTGGGTCCCCACCCTCATAAAAGGAACCAGAAGCTCTGCAGTTCTCAGGTTAGACGTGAAATCAGTGCATCGCCTTGTAAGGGATCAGATGGGCGCCACTCCCACATCTGCACACCTCCACTCTGTGCAAAGATCCCTGCAGGGAACAAGCACAGGGTGAAGCTGGCCTTGGCCTCCTCAGAGAGCCTCAGCATGTCTCCTCATCCCTGGGAAGCGCCACTGCACCCAGTGGAATCTGAGTCACCTTTGACACCCCCACCTCCAACCTTACTCACCCAACCTGGATGCAGCCACAGGACGGAAGCCAGTCCTCTGGCCACTTGGGGAGTCGATGGTGATGGTTGCAAGGTGTTTATTCACCAGGCAGGCTGAGGGCAGTCCTCGGTCAAGACCAAAGGCAGCAGGCTCCAAGGTCTGAGCTTGGTTATGGCTCTGCTCCGTCATTGAGAGACCTCGTGTCCTACTTAGCAAACACAATTCTATAAAAACCGCATGAAACAGAGCCACCCAGTCTAGAAAGCAGCGGACAAGGCCAGCCCTCAGCACAGCGCCGTCCCCCGCAGGGGTGGCCTTCCACACGGCCACTCATCAACTCATCCCTTCCAAAGGCTTGCAGGGCTTCCGCGATTGGGCTTCGGTGTCCGCCCTCCCCGTCGGGATGTGTGTTCCACGCATCTGCGCCCTTCTCCTTATCATTCCCCAGACAGCTTCAATCAGCCCGTCCTTTTGCTCCGACTCTGTTCCAACCGATCTTCAAGCGCAGTAATTTCGTGTAGAAAACATTTCTCCCGTCATGGAGTCTCCATCCCTGGGCGATCACTCTGTGATGCGGCCACCCCTCTTCCTCCTGGTTCTGAAAGCAGGCCGTCTCTAAACCGCAAATCCCACTGGGGCACACTCTTGCTTACCAGACCTCAGCCGCTTTCCATTGCTATTCGGTCCAAAACCACGACCCATCCTCCAGCGGCCCATCTGCCCAGCTCTGCCTCCCCAGAGCCCCTTCCAGCGTGCATTCCCACCCCGCAGGGCTGGTGGTCCTCCCGTCCTGGTTCCCAAACCCCGCCCCGCTGCTGCTGCCCAGCTCAGGCCTGGGGTCCTGCGCTGCTTCCTGGGAAGCCCCTCCTTCCCACTCTCCTACTGTTAATTCTTACTCACTTGGCTCCAGTTTACACAGGATTCCTCCCACCACCCCGTCCCAGGAAGCAGTGGGGCTCTGGATTGACACCCTCCTTGTACCACACACGTAATTAAATACATCCGTGAAAACCCCTGCTGTGCTGGTGGCCTCCTGTGCCCTGTCTGTGGGGACGGGGCCACGCCCGCCTTGCTCTGGGCCTTGACTCAGGGTTGGAGGGGAGTGGGGAAGGAGATTTGGAGAAAAAAAGCCTCGTGTTTGGGGAACAAATGAGCAAGCGCTGCCGGCTCTGCACATCCTTCCTCCACCCTCTCTGCTCTCCAGGGCCAAGGCTGGGAGCCCGGGGATGCGTCCTCAGCTGAGCCTCATGGCCTCTCCTCTGCCCCTCCCAGCCTCGGAGGGAAGCTCGGTCAGACCCCTCCTCGTGGGTCCAGCCTCACCCCTGCCTGAGGTCCCCTTGGACTGCATTTTGCTCAATAACGCTTTCTGCTTAGAGGTCATGCACACTTTTCATAGATTTATTTATTTTTGATACTATTTATAAAGCATTTTTTAAAATTCCTTTTTTAATGGTTGGTTTTTATATAAAAACAGACATGATATTTACCTTGTTCCAGGAGCCACGATACAGGCAACTTATTAATTCTCATAATTATTCTGTGACCTTTTTGAAGCGTTACCTAATCAATTCTGTTGTATCCAAATAACTTTGATTTTTTATATTCTGATGCTCATACTTGAGCTATTCCCCTCCCCTTAATGATCCACCTAAAACCTGCAGTTCGATATGAAAATTCAGTGAGGACAGGGCTCCTTCGTCTTGCCATCGTGTCGTCATCCATTGTCAGGTTAAGGAAACCCCATTCTGTTCCCAGTTTTCAAATATTTTATCAAGAATGAATATTGGGCTGGGTGCGGTGGCTCACGCCTGTGATCCCAGCACTTTGGGAGGCTGAGGTGGGTAGATCACAAGGTCAGGAGTTTGAGACCAGCCTGGCCAAGATGGTGAAACCCCGTCTCTACTAAAAATACAAAAATTAGCCAGGGGTGGTGGTGAACACCTGCAAGTCATCCCAGCTACTCAGGAGGCTGAGGCAGGAAAATTGCTTGAACCCAGGAGGCAGAGGTTGCAGTGAGCCGAGATTGCACCACTGCACTCCAGCCTGGGCAACAGAGTAAGACTTCGTCTCAAAAAAAAAAAGAAAGTTGTTTAAAAGGCTTTTTGCACCTAAGATTATCGCTTTTTCCTAGTTTACTCTGTTAATGTGGTGAATTGCCCTAGTGTTTTGTTTGAAGATGTCATTCACATACAAAAATTCAAAGACCTTCAATGTTCAGTCTGATAGCTTCAGCAATTGTATAAACAGTGTCCGGGTGCCCAGAACAAGACGCAAACCACCTCCATCCCTCCAGGAAGCTCCCACTTCTCTTTCACGCGCCTTCTGCTCTGTTTTCAGACTTTTTGGTTATTTTCAGTTCGGGGCAATTACCTCTAACAGAGCTATAAACGTTCTTACAGAGGTGCTTATGGTGACATGCAGCCCCTCTGCCCCCAGGTAAACACCTGGGAGTGAAATTGCTAAGTTGTGAGACAGAGGTGGATGCTTGACCACCTTGATAACGTCGTTCATCACGTCTAAGAGATTTTCTGTACGCACGGTCACACTGCCTGCAGCTAAAAAGGCTTTGACTTTATCTTTTCCAGTTCGTACTAGTTTTTTTTTCTTTCTTTCTTTTTGCTAATTTACTGGCAAGGATCTCCAGCACAATTTTGATAGAAGTGGAAAGAGTGGACATCTTAGCCTGCTTCCCCCTCCTCAGCTGGAAACGTTCAGTATTTTAACATCATTTAAGGTGTTAGCTGTAGGTTTTTCATACATGTCCTTTATCAGATTTCCCAAACTCACTTTGGCTCCTATTTTGGAGAGGGTTTTTGCTATGAAGAGGTGCTGAATTGATCATGTGCTTTTGCCATACCTATTAAGATAATTATGTTTGTTTTTTCCTCTTTTATTCTCCTGATGTGCATTATCTTGATTTTTTAATATTAAACTATCCTTGCCTTCTAGAATCAAAACCCACCTCATCCCAGTGCTTGATTTGAATAGAAACATTTCATTGAGTCTTTCTGAATCTTTGTGCAGGAATGATGTAAGTCAGCAACTACCTTCTTCATAACCTCTTTGATGGTGTTTGAGTCCCATCCCAGCAGCTCACGCCTGTAATCCCAGCCCTTTGGGAGGCCGAGGTGAGTGGATCATTTGAGGTCAGGAGTTCCAGACCAGCCTGACCAACATGGTGAAACCCTGCCTCTACTAAAACCAAAAAAAATTAGCTGGGTGTGGTGGCAGACACCTGTAGTCCCAGCTACTTGGGAGGCTGAGGCAGGAGAATCACTTGAACCCAGGAGGCAGAGGTTGCAGTGAGCCAAGATCGTGCCACTGCACTCCGGCCTGGGGAATAGAGTAAGACTCTGTCTCAATAATAATAATAATAATCTGCTAAAGATCGGGGTTCATCCTTTCTTAAATGTTTAGTAGAATTGTCTGGTAAAGCCATCTGAATATGGAGTTTTCTTGTTGGGAATGTTTTCGAGTATGAATTCAATTTCTGTAATAGATTTAAGTTTACGTAGATTTTCTATTCTTGCGTCTGATTGGTTACTTTTTATTTTTCAAGGAATTTGTTTTTTCATCAAAGTTGTTGAGATTATTTACATAAAAGAATTGGTAATTTTCCCATGCTAGACTTCCAATTTATGTACTATCTGTAATTCCTGATAGTGGTGATTTGTGGTTTTATTATTTTATTTTTCTTAATCAGTGTTGTTAGAGATTTATTAATATTACTAATCTTTTCAAATAACCCCCTTTGGCTTCTGTTAACTATTTTCTGTTTTCTATTTTATTACTTTCTGCTCTGAGCTGAGTTCTGATTTTTTTTTTTAACTCACTTTAGTTTAAGACCACCTTTCTTTTACTAGCTTCTTAAGGTGGGATTGTGGTTTATTTATATCAGTTTTTTTAAATGCATACATATATAAAGCTACAAATTTCCTTCTAAATTCTATTTTAACTGCTTGCCACTAATTCTAATATATTAGGTTTTCATTCTGATTCAATTCAAAACATTAATTATCTCATTCCCTCTGTAATGTCTTTTTTCATGCATGGAATGTTTAGAAGTGTGTTGTTTAATTTTCAAATATTTGTGGACTGTTTAAATGTCTCATTGCTACTTATTTCTACTTTAAAGCCATTATGGTTAGAGGATCTATTCTGTATAATTTAAAAATTTGATTATATATAGAGACCATTTTTGTAATCTGTCTTGAAGAAGATGTCATAGAACCCATATTCTGTGGTTGTGGGTTGTAATGCTCTTTAAATATTAAGTAATCCAAGTTGGTTGATAATACTTTTCATATTCGATAAGCCTAAAGACATCTCGGCTAGTCTACCAAGGAATTACTAGATTGGTGATACACGTGGCTGCTTGTGGCTGCCTGTTTCTCTCTGTATCTGTCCGTTTTGCTTTACGCAACCTAACAATCTCTGCTGTTCGGTTAATACCTGTTTAACGTATTGTGCGTCTTCGACAAATTCGCCGTGATAAAATTCCGTCCTTCGGTATCTCATGACACTCATCGTCCTCTTCAGTTCCATTCTGACTGATGCCAGCAGAGCCACGCGTACTCACAAGAGCTCCCGGGCCCGTCTCACCGGCCCGCCTTCCTCCTCCCCGAGTCGTTGCAGCTAAATCTGTGTCTTCCAAGAAGAATTTCCTTGTTCCTTGTTTTGTTTTGATTCGGTCTCATAATATTTACATTTCATTTTGAGTACTTCGTCTGTTTAGATCTGATGTAATTATTGCTATGATGGGTGTAAGTCTCTCATTTTGAAGTTTGTTAAATACCAATTCAGTGCGTTCTTTGTTCGGCTCGATTGTGAGTCAACTGTGTGTTTTTAGTATTCTGTAGGACGTCTCTAATTGACTTTGCAGCCACTCTTTGTGTTCTGTTTACATATTCGCCTAGGAATTACATGCACGTAGCTCAGTAATTATCTTCACAGGACATCTTTCTATTTCACGGCCCTGAGGAGGCCTTGGAGCTCCAGTTGCATGCTGCTGCCTTACGTCCTGTGTGGTCTCGTGTTGTATTTCTAGCCATGCTCCAAAATACACTGCAAATATTTTTGCTTCAAATATTGTTATTTAAATATTAAATTATTAATGTAATTAATTAATGTAATGACTAAGATTATTTAAAATTAATATACTTGCAATGCTTTCTTTTATGTTAAATATTTATTTTATATTGAAGTTTTGTATTAAAATATTACATTGCATATTAAGTACATCTTTAACATATTTTACATGAATATAATAAATAAGATGACTTGAGTTATAGGGTCCTCTCTACTTTATGCTCAGATTCACAGCCCCTCAGCCACTCTTTGAATCCACAAATGCCTTGAGAGAAAAAGCATCAGCGTCCACACCCAGCCGTGGCCGTCCACATCCCACTCAGCACATCCACGCCAGCCCTGCCGCTCCCCAACCCAGACCTGTTTTTCCTCTGCTGCCCTCACCTCTGAAAGGGACTCCAGGCTCCCTCAACTCAGCCCATCAGATCCAAAGCTGGGGTTCTCCTGACCCCACACCCTCCTCCATCGGGGGTGATCTCGCCTCAACATCCTCACACAGCCCCACCTCCGACATTGCACACGAGACTGCCGGAGCCCCAGCTCACTCTGCCTGCACTACGCCCTGCGCCGCGAGAGGCACGGCTTTCAGCAGAGCCCCAAGGGAGGCCTCCCTCACCAGGGTTTGCCCATGGACACCTCCCAGCCCTCCCTCCACGGTGCCCTGCACACTCAACCTGGAAGCAGCAGGGACTCATGGAGACGTCACTCATTGCTTGGCTGTGAGGGGCGATCTCGGGACCTGCCCCTGATGCACTCAGGAAACACTGACCAAGACACACATGGGCCCCCACACCAGGAGAAACAGCCACACACTGTGAAGAGTGGTCGTCATTCTTGTCTACGTTCATGCAGAATGACCCATAAAAATATACCTGCCCACGTGCCAGCGCGACCCTCCCTGCCAGGCCTGGCATGAACAGAAGGTGTGAATATTTCAGTCACTAAATTATGATTCCAGGATCAATCCCTGCAAAGCTAGGAGGCTGAAGCTAATGTGGAATTCTGAATTACTGTTGCATGGGTGCCAGCATGTCTCCTCCGGGCAGAGGGAAACCAGGGCTGGCAGTGTAATTACACGGAGCATGTTGATTCCCACCCGGGGGAAGAAGGCCAGCCCCTCCACATCAGGTCTCTCCACCACGCAGGTAACAGTGGCCCCATGACTCTTATTAAAGCAGACCTTCCTGAATTCCAATTCACCAGGGCACCACAGCTGTTCAGGTGCAACTGTGTGCTCCTTAGCCAAGTGCCTGGCACTGGGAATGTTTCCATGTGTTGCTTCTCCGAGGGGGAATTGCAGAAACTGCCACCATGCTTCCACGGGAATTGGGAGGAATCTGCGAGTAGCAGCCACCCCAGGACTGCAGGCCCCACCTCCCGGGAGCGGCCCGGGCCAGTGCTGTGGCTCACCTGGCCAGCACCTGGGAAGAACCCCAATTTGCTCAACAAATGTGGGTTCCAGCGCTACCCTGGGAGGTAAAGAAGGGGTGATTCCATCCCATATGACTCAGGAGCCACAGAAAGTCCTTAAAAATGTACCCTTCCTCCCCAGGTGCTCCGGATTCCAGAACACGCTCTTCCCACAAGAAAGCTGTTTTGCGCTTTCCCTGCTTTCAGCTGGTCCTCTTGCCAACACCCACCCACCCTCTGAAGGGACCCTGGAGACTCCACCTTCTCCAGCTCCCAGCTGGACCCAGACCGAGCCCCATGGCTGCTGCAGCCCTTCCAAGCTTAGGGAGGAAGCCACAGAGGTGACCTGTTTGTGGAACCCATCTCAGTGCCCCGTGCAGGGGACAGGAACAGAAGCCTCATGAACCCACCTGGCCCGAGTGCAGGTCCCAGCCTCTGAGTGTCTCCGGAGCAGCTCCCCGGAGATGCCGCTCAGGGACCCGGGTGCCGGGCTCTATCCTGCCGTGTGTGTGATCACAACGTACCGCCCAGGAACCCGCAGGTGAATATTCCACAGCTATTAAAAATCACGTTGCAACGCGATAGTCAGCATTCACGTCGCCACACAGCACCGTGACCATTTTAATTCACTCATGCACAAATCATGTGCCATCAAAAGTGTACAATTGGGCCGGGCGCCATGGCTCACGCCTGTAATCCCAGCACTTGGGAGGCTGAGGCAGGTGGATCGTGAGGTCAGGAGTTCAAGACCAGCCTGGCCAACATGGAGAAACCCCGTCTCTACTAAAAATACAAAAATTAGCCGGGCGTGGTGGCAGATGCCTGTAATCCCAGCTACTCGGGAGGCTGAGGCGGGAGAATCGTTTGAACCCAGCAGGCGGAGGTGGCAGTGAGCCGAGATTGTGACACTGTACTCCAGCCTGGGAGACAGAGCGAGACGCTGTCTCAAAAAAAAAAGTGTACAATTGGAAGAGTGATGGCAAACGTGTACGCCCACATCCCCACCACTGTGGCCATGAAAACAAGAACACTAGGGTCATTAGGAGGCACTGGTGGCCAGGTGGCCCCCATTGGGACTTTGCATTGTTGTGGGGCCAACCCCTAAGTAACTCCACCCTGTCTGGGGGCTGTGGTCAAACTCTTCAGCTGCCACATCCAGGCACAGGTGTCTGGCAATGCACGAGCTCGCCCCATCAAACCCGTTAAATCTTAAGTATTTAACGCCCTGAGACGTGAACGAAACGTGAGGCTCTCGCTCGTTGGCTATCAGGGTCTAAGATGACTCTGTCCTCAAATTTATGCTGGCACATGGAAACGCCCTTCTGGTTCCCCAGCTTGGGACAATGTGGTCTGAATCAGCCACTGTTGGAAATTCTCATTTTGTGCAATTTCAGCCATGTATTCTGACATTTATCAGCTCAACTCTCCCTCAAATTCAAGAGTACATTTTTTGTAATTCTTTGAGCAAAGCAGAAAATTGAATAGTTTGACTGATTTATGTAAGCATTCATAGCTGGGGAAACATGGGAGAAATTCGCCCTGAATATTCAATGTCAGAGTAAAAACCTCTGCGTCTGAAATGGAGACAGTTTCCTTGAAGTCCACCCCTGAGGTCTCATACTTCCCTTATATTTTTGATAAGCCATGATCTGATTAAAAGTACATTTCAATAGATGAAGAAGGCAAAGTGCATGGTCATCCTTGGCAAACCTCATTCTTTACTCCCAGTGAGAGGAATGCAGCCCCGGTGAGGTTGAGGACGGGGATGTTTGCAGGGGGCAAGACTGGACCTGAGTGGGGCCCCCATCTTCCTCCAAATGCACAGCAATGATGGGAACCGTAATGCAAAGCAAAGTCACAGCCAAGCTCTAGACCTCACCAGGGAGGCACCTGGGTGCCGGGAGCACGAGGGATGAACGGGGAGGGAAGCCCATGGGATGGAGCTCATGGCAGGCCTGGGACATGGCTTGCCAAGGGCTCAGCTGCCCTTGGCCTGCTTCTCTCCTCCTGACGTGGCCCTGGGCTTTGGCTCACCCACAGCTGAAGCAAGCACTCGACAGCCCCCGGGCCCCTGTGCAGCTCACTCGAGCAAGGCCAGCGCATGCCTGGGACTAGCACGCTGATGCTGGCTGTGGGCACGAGGCCTCAGCTCCTCCCCTGCGACATCACTATGGTCCTGCAATGCCCTCAGGACACTGCACCGCCTTCCTCCAGGTTGAATTATTGGAGGGGACACAGGCAGGAGGCAGATGCTTCTGGCCTCAGAGGTTGAGCCCTGTCAGAGACCTGGAACAGCAGAGGTCCTGACGCCCCATGGATGGAGGAGAAGTGGATACGACCCCTGTGAAAAGAATTTGTCACAATTGAGGTGCACCACATATGCGCACAGAGCAGAGTCATTCTGAGGCACCCGGCCTAGAGACACACACAGGCACCCAGGAACAGCTCAGATGCGTGGCCCGCACACAGCCAGTTCTCACCAGCTGGAGCCCTTTTCGTTATAAGCTTAATAGAGTTGTTTGACTTTTAAAACCCTACGCATGGACCAAAAATATTAAAATTTCAGAAAAATTTAAAGCAGGTGACACATGGAGTCATGGGGTATGGATTTGGGCTTCAAACAGCAGCAAATGAAGGGAATTCTAAGAGTCGGGATGTGTTGTTGGTTTACAAGATGTGAATGTCCTGTTCATCTGTTTGAGCACAGACAGTTCTAGATCACGTTTCTAAGCTAATGGAAATTATTTGGCAGACAGGCATGTGCTAAAAATAAGAAAAAGAATGAAGGAAAGTGAGCACGTGAAACCCATAGACTTAACGTGGCTGGAATCCAGGATTCAGAGCCTGGATAGAGGTGGGACCTCCGTGAGTTATAGGAGGAGGAGCAGAGGAATGATAAGGGTGTAGGGAGTTTGCAGATTTGGCAGCGGAAACAGGTGGAAAATCCAACTCCAGGTGACCCGTGAGCTTTAACCCCTTACTGTTCAAGGGTCAACTGTATATATTGTGTATCTATTATGTGTCTTGTATTTTGTACATTTGCTGTTAATATAAAACTTGAAGAGACCCATCAAGGATGTGGGTGGCACCAGGTGCATGGACACACGTGAGCCCTGAGCTCCCAAGGAGCATCCTTGCTTCCCCACGGGCCGAGACTCCCATCACAGACCCTGGACATCAGTGTCTTAGCTGACCCAAGAGCAGCTAATGCTTTTTCTAACCAAATAAATAGCAACTAAGATAGGACTTACCTTGTCAAAATTAAAAGGGCATTGTTTTGAAATATGGTCTTAAAAATGGATTATTCATTAAGTAGCACCAGCCAACCAGTTAAGCATTTGGGGAAAGATAATTTCTTCTTAATACAAATTAAATTCCCAAAGGTTAATGACTTGACATAAAAAAAAACTAAAATAAAATATGGAGTATGTTTTATTGTTTTTATAAGAAAAGTCTGTTTTATTTTTAGAGGTTTCAATCCAGACCATAAAAAAGAAAGCATTGAGTATATAAAAGTGTTAAAGGCGGTGCAGAGAAGACAAATACATAAATTGCAAGCTGTAAAAAAGTTTTGCATTCTATATGCCAAAAAATTCACATCCATAAAACATGAAATCTCCTTAAAGTCAACACAAACACAGCAACTGAGAAAACAAATGGGCCAAATCTATAAATAGGCAAATCAAAGGAGAAGGGAAAAATCAGAAAATAACCAAGAAAAAGGATTCAGTCTTAAAGGAACAAAGCAAAGACAACATGAAGTCACTGAAAGCGATTATTTCTCCGGTAACTTGGCCAGGACAAAACCTCTGGCAGCCCCAGTGCTGGCCGGGCGCTCGACGCCCACAGACCACCCGGGGCGCAGCTGGGAGAACCGTCTGTGAGGCCAGTTGGTCAGAATTGGCCAAAACTCAGATGCAGGTTGGTTTTAAACCGGCATCTCCTCTTCCAAGCACCTCGTGCTGTGACCTGCTGGGAGTCCACAGGGAGGGGAGAAATCCCTGCATCCACAAAGCACGCTGGCCAGAATATTCCTCAAAACCAGAAGCTCCCCAATGGCCACTTGCTGTGAACGGGTGAGGAAATGACAAGGTACGCTGGAGAGGTAGGTCAGTCTACTTCTGCACCTAGAAGCAAGGAGCCACAGCAGGACCCGGGGTGCGGGTGTAGACGGGTGCTGGAAGGAAGCTCAGACCCTGCCTCTCCCGCCGGACTGCAGGAGAATGGAAGGCCGGCCTGGTGGTACCTAGGGCACCAGTGCCTTATCGAGTACACTCATTATGGTTTCAGAAACCTGCTGGAATATTCCTGCTCCCTGGGCAGGCTCTAGGTTCTCACTGCCTGAGCTGGAACCCGAGCCCTGCCGTCCCCAGGGGAGCTGGCCCGCTGCGATGCTTGGGGTTTCCCGGCATCCCCCTCTGTGAAGTGGGGTGCATCACGCTGCTCAGGCTGTGTCACAAAACGGGGCAGGCAGGCGGTGTACACCACAGACGTCACCCCCTCAGGGTCCTGGAGGCTGGAAGTCTGAGATCCAGACGTGGGCAGGGCCGATTCCTCCAGAGCCGTCTCTTGTCAGCTGGTGGCCGGCATTCCCCCGTGGTCTTCCTGCTCGTGGGGGCCCCCATTCTGCTTCTCTGGGTGTCCTAATCCCCTCTTCTTGCAGGGACTCTGATCAGTGGATTAGGACCACCACCCTGGCCTCATTGAAACAATCACCTCTCCAAAGCCCCTGTCTCCAAATGCGGTGACATTCTGAGAGGCCCTGGAGGATACAGCCTTACCCTGTGAATTTGGGGGGACGCAATCAGCCCATAACAAGGAGTGATGATAGTGGGGTCTGTTGTGCAGGTGGCTGAGGCCACCAAGCGACCCAATGCCCATCTTGTTACCCTGAGCCCTCCTGGGGCCAGGATGCATAGCCACAGCTGAGACTCACGTTGCCCTCCTGAAGGCCCCAGGGCCTGGCGGGATTACGTCCTATTCATTCCAGCAAGTCTAATAATAATGGCAAACTGCTCAAGTGTCAGCAGCCGCGTACACTAGATCCCCCGACCCGGAGCCCTGTCTCTGAACCGCCTTCCAAACACAAACGGCAATTGTGAAGGACGCATTCCACAACAGCCTCATTTTCACTCTAAGAGGCAGGGTCTCACTCTGTCGACTGGGCTGGAGGGCAGAGGGGTGTTCACGGCTCACAGCAGCCTTGACCTCCTGGGCTCAAGTGATCCTCCTGCCTCAGCCTCCCAAGCAGCTGGGACCACAGTGTACACTACCACACCCAGCTAATTTTTATAATTCTCTGTAGAGATGATGGTCTTACTATGCTGCCCAGACTGGTCTAGAACTCCTGGCTTCACGCGATTCTCCTGCCTAGACTCCCAAATCATCAGAACTACAGGCATGAATCACCACGCCCAGCCCAGTCTCAAGTAAATATTTAAAGGGAAAAAAAAAGTTGGTGCTTAAAGATGGGAAGGGTGGGGGGTGAGCAACACCGTTTCCAACAGACAAGGCCAAGGTTTGTCTGGGCTTCCAGCAGAGCCCCCTGTGGCCTCTTCCTGGCAGGCGTTGCCAGTTGGGAGCTCAGCAAAAACAGTCAGCAGACCTCATGGCTGGGTCACCCTTCCTGCCACACTGACGTGCCCTCGCCCCTGCCTTCTGGGAGCAGAAGTTGGAGAGGGCTCCTTCAGATTGTCACTTTATTAGTAACTGAGAAAATCAAGTTCCCATGGCTTGAAATCCTCACCGGTTCATTCTCGTTCATCAAGAAATAAAGTTAATGGAATTTTGCTAACAGACTTTGCAAGGGGCACTCCTTCCTCCGGCTCCCCACCACCCATTTTTTTTTCCGTTACAGTAATTGCCGTCTGAGCCTCAAAGGCTAGAAATCGTTTTTCATCTCATGCATGAAGAATTTCCATCTGATTTATGACAGCTACAGAGCCTTTCCTTACCCATGGAGCTGCACTAATTTGCAAGCTAAAACAATATTAGCAAATTGTTAATGGCCCATGAAACTGCAGGAGCGGCCTTAAGTGTTGTGTGCCCAGGACTCCCGACAACTGCAGCTGCTTACCTAAGTCCCCCAGGTGGCAGCAAGAGGAGGCGGCTTCTACGCCCCGTCACAGAGGGAGGGAGGGGCTGTCTCCCCCCCACCAGGTCCCCTGTGGGATTGGCATGGCAGGCACGCCCACAGCCGCCCGCTGTTGTGGTGCAGACACAGCGGGTCTGGGTCGCAGCTGGGACTGAATTTTCAGGTAGTGTGAAAGCTGGCACCAGCTCTCCACCGGAGCGGATACCTGTGGTCTCCTGTAGAGGCTGGGCCAATGGCCTGTGTCTGCCAATGCACTCTTCTTCAAGGGAGAGGCCATTCCACACAGGCCGAGGTGCCCATTTGGCCCCTTCGCAGCCTCACGGGGCTCAGCAGATCCCACGGCGTTCCTGCCATGGCTGCCCCAGGTGTGCCCAGAGCTTGGGAGGCTGTACAGGCGGCCCATTGCCAGGAGGGAGTGAGCACTGATGTCATACAGGAACCGTGCCAGGTGAGCTGGCTGCAAGTTCCCTAGCAGAAGGTCTTGCAGCTGTAAAGGCGCAATTTTTAGGGCCCATGACAGCAGGGCTCAGGTTACGAGAAGGCTGAGTCTTTCAGGACAGATAGGTCAAGGAAGCCACAAGTTGTGGCTCTGAAGTCCGGGCACTGTCACTTAACTGATGCACTAAGCAGGACTGGAGAAGAGTGGCAGTGACCGTCCACGTGAGGCTCACCCTCCTGAGCTGCCTGCAGTGACCGTCCACGTGCC
>NW_016107644.1:2178199-2184681 GCF_001604975.1 Cebus imitator
CCACGTGCCGCTCACCCTCCTGAACTAGCTGCAGCCACTGTCCACGTGCCGCTCACCCTCCTGAACTAGCTGCAGCGACTGTCCACGTGCGGCTCACCCTCCTGGGCTCGCTGATGGGCCAGGATGGCAGCTCATTCTGAGATCTAAACTCATTCCAAGTGGAACATGAGTTCTCATCGTGCAGATACTCAAGGGAATATGCAACAGGTTCTGGAAACAAATATCAAAAGAGTATCCTAAATATGTGTTGTGTGTTTGAGAGCACATTAAATCCTCCAAGATTCCAGTTGAAAGAATAACCATCTTGGGTTTTTTTTTCTTGTGAGTTGGACGTGTGAAAGCAAGATGACGGGGAGGGGGAAGAAGGAGGAGGAGCCAGGCTGGTTTTCATCCAAGCCCGGGCAACTCCACTCACTGTGTTTAGCTCCTGTTGAGAAACCTGGAATCCTACACCCCCCGGGGGCTCAGGGTTGGAAAGGCTCTCCCTCCGTATGGAAAAATTCCATCTCTAGACTCTGATAAATGGGCTTCCTGAAAGTTCCTGGAATCAGATCCCTGCTGCCTGGCAGGGTAGCCGGCTCTGTTTGTGACACCCTAATTGTCAGCGGGTTCTTCCTTGCACAGCTCTGCAGTCTGCCTGCTCCAGCTTCTGATGGACCTAATTCTGGAACGTCACATTCTCTCCTAAAGGATTTATCCAGGCCAAGGCCAGCTCCATGCCAGCTCCCCCCAGAATACAGAGGCAAAGGAGACAGGCACAGCAGGGAGTGGAAGGCTGAGGCCCCTTTGTCCCCACCCCAGCCCCAGATGCCTGAGAGTCCCCACGCTCCCTCTCCGAAGCCCCCACACATCTCCCTCGGGGGGTGCTTCTGGGGCTTGGCTGTCAGCACTTGACTGACCCGACTGTCTCAGTCCATTCAAGCGGTTATCACAACAAATACAGTGGACTGGGTGGCTGAAGACACAAACATTCACTGCTCCATGTTCTGGAGGCTGGAAGGCCGAGATCAAGGTGCTGGGAGACTCCGTGTCTGGTGAGAGTGTCCGGTTCCCACACGGTACCTCCTCACTGTTATCCCACCAGGGAGCAGGGAGGGTCTCTCTGGGCCCTTTCATAAGGACCCTGGTCCCATCCCTGAGGGCTGCAACCATGCCTCATAATGCCACTGCAGGTGAGGATTTCCACATACGAATTCTGGGGGGACACCCATGTCCAGCCCTTTACAGTGCCCAGCCCTGAGGCAAATGCAGCAGGAGCACCAGGAAGACAGAGCCTTCCGGGCTGGGCTGGCCGATTCTTCCCGTGCCCCACGGGTGCACCACGCAGCCAAGGAGGGGTGGAATTCTTGTTATCATCGTAATGGGTTTAGCATCTACGCTGGATTTATAGGAAGCTCTGAACGTAACTGCGTTTGTGCAAATCTGCCACCTTGAATAAAAATGGCCGTCTATCTATTGCAACTTACACCCAGAAACTTCACTGCACTGTGGACCCTTCACAGACAAGTGGGAGGTGCTGACGCGCCTGTCTCTAGCTTGCTGCTGAAGATGTGGAAGGCCAGCTAGGAGGAAGCCACGCGCCCGAGGTCGTCTGGCTGTGGAGAAGACGAGGAGGCCACGTTCAGGCCATCTGTCTCAGCTCAGAGTCTGCAGAATTTTGTGTCTGTCACGCTGGGGTCTGAAAACCTGTCCTGGCCAGGCAGGCTGGAACCTGGCTTCTGGTGCACCTCAGAGCAGCTCAACACAGCTCACAGGCCTGCCACACAGAAAGGGAGAACCACACACGAAGAAAGAGTGTGTGCCAAGAAAACTGTTGCCTCTGCGCCAGAAGGTCGGGCAGGGCCCTTCTGTGAACAAGCAGCAGAGCCCATGCCACGTCTGTCGGACCACTCCATCCTGACCAGCTCACTCTCAGGGATGTGCTGGACCTGCTGGGCCTCCTGGAGCCACTGCCGGGCTTTGCTTCAGGAGCACCGAGGGGTGGGGCAGCACATCAGAGCCTTGACCTGGTGAGTATCCTGGGACCACGGTAACAAAGTACCCCATAGTGGGAGCAGGGGGGGTCACATGACGGGGACTGATGCTCACAGTGGGAGTGGAGGGATTCACACGACGGGGACAGATGCCCTCACATTTCTGGGACAAAGGCGTCGGCAGGGCCACACTCCCTGGAGGCTGTAGGGAGATCCTTCCAGCTGCACACGGTTGCAGGGATTCCTTGGTTTGTAGACACTCCACCCTCTAACTCTGTCTTCAGGGGTCTTCTTCTCTGTCTCCATGTCAAGTGTCCTCTTATTACAAGGACACCAGTATTGGACTGGGGCCCAGGACCTCAGCCTAACTTGATTATACCTACGAGGCCCTGTTTCCAAATAAGGTCACGTTTCCAGGCACGGGGGCCTGGGACTTTTACTTACTTTTTGGAGGATGCAAGTCAATCATGACACTAAATGAAGACGCAGCTTTGGAGGAGGGGAGCTAGACTGCTGGAAATAATATGGACACGTGTAATTAAATCGAGAGAGAGGAGCTCGTTAACATGTGACATCATTCTGCTCTTATTAAAAAGCCTGATCACTGCATTATAATAAGTTTTCCAAAAGAACGGTCAGCAAGAATCAGTTTCAAGATCAATAACCTCAGAATTACATGTAAGTCAGATAAAAGTTTAATTCTCCTAATTGGGAATTTGGTTAATTTAGACAGTGGCTGAGCTGTTTCCTTTTGATGTATAAAGACATACACACATTTATGTGTAAGATAAATGCAGAAGAAGAAGTTAGCCAAAACCACAAGTATCATCTTTGCTGATCACCAGTGCCACTTACAGATCACGGTGAGTTATCGTCAAATCTTAAGTATCTGGAAGACCTTCAGCAGTAGTGTTCACTCACTCACTCCTCAGTCTCACTTCACTGGATACTTTGACTGTCTAGAGTACGTGGGGCTTGGGAAAGGACGGGGCACAGAGGGCCCAGCAGCCTTGGGTGACCTCAGAGTTTGAGGAGGAGGAGGAGGAGGAGGAGGAGGAGGAGGAGGAGGAGGAGGAGGGCAGCCATGTTGGGCGGCAGCAGAACCGTATCCACCAGGGTCCCCGTGGTTGCAGCAGTATCAACACAAGGCCGGGCACAGTGACTCACACCTGTGATCCCAGCACTGTGGGAGGCCGAGGCGGGAGGATCACCTGAGGTCAGGAGTTCGAGACCAGGCTGGCCAACATGGAGAAACCCTGTCTGTACTAAAAATACAAAAATTAGCCAGGTGTAGTGGCACATGCCTATAATCTCAGCTACTCAGGAGACTGAGGCAGGAGAACTGCTTGAACCCAGGAGGCAGAGTTTGCAGTGAGCCGAGATGGCACCACTGCACTCTCCCCCGGGTGACAGAGTGAGATTCTATCCCAAACAAACAAAAATTATGTCTGTTCCAGAATTTTCTTGCTTTACTGATATCTTACCTCAAAATCAACTCAGATCTTCCCACAAGAAACTAAAACTCAAATACATTCACTCTGGAGAATAAGATTACCAAGTACTAAGGGAAATTACAATTAAAAGGTGATCTGGGACTGGGCAAGTTGGCTTACGCCTATAATCCCAGCACTTTGGGAGGCCAAGGCAGGTGGATCATCGAAGGTCAGGAGTTCCTGACCAGGCTGGCCAATGTGATGAAACCCTGAAACCACTTCTCTAAAAAAGTGAGCCAGGTATGGTGGCACATGCCTGTAATCCCAGCTACTCGGGAGGCTGAGACAGGAGAATCACTTGAACCCAGGAGGCGGGAGTTGCAGTGAGCCGAGATTGCAACACTGCACTCGAGCCTGAGCCGCAGAGGGAGACTCTGTCTCAAAAAACAAATCAACACAAGACAGTTTCCTGTTAAGAAAGCAGGTGTTGTTAGATCCCACAGAGAGCAGTCTTGCTTTTAAGGACTCATAAAGTAATGGAAATTGTCAAGGAAGCAGGATCAGAAAGTCTGGGCTGAAGCAGTCTGGAGGTGGCACTCAGGTTGGGGGACTGTCCGGGACAGCTCTGCGGTGGGGAGAGCCACGTGGGTCACACGGGGCCTCCTGACCAGCAGAGCACTGACCCTGCCAAAAAGCCACACAGCCCTCACTGGAGAAAGGACGGGTGCAGCAGTGAAGAGAGACCACCAGTAAGTGGCAGGTGCATCCAAGCGGACTTCCTAAAACCCATCAAGCAGGGAGAATGAGACGGAAAATCTGAAAGCAGAAAGTGTAAACGCGTGCCAGGTGGAGCGCGCATCTGCTCAGACCACGCCACAGGTGACGGAGAATAGAAGGCGGCGTGACAGGCACAAAGCAAATCCCAGCAAGCACCAAAGAATACCTGCGTTTAAAATCCACGCTCCCAAATAGCCCACGCTTCAAAGGAGAAATCATAAAAACACTGAGAATGCTCGGAAGTGAAGGATGGCGAATACATCACAGGCGAGGCGTGTGAAGCCAGGAAGACCAGTGTTTTGAGAAAACAGCATAGAATATAAAACCAGAATGTGGAAAGCAAAAAGCCATGAAGTAGAGGAGCTGAAAACAAATCAATTAAAACTTTAGAAAAAAAACAATGTAGAAAAGTATATAACAATGTTGGTGTTTTTGTGAAAAGACTGATTAGTGTCTTGTGAGATTGATAAAGGGGAAAGGAGGTGAGAAACACTTAAATTTTATTAATAAGGCAATTGAGAGACCAGCTGGTCAAGTCGCAGATGTTGGAAAGATAGAGGGAAAAAACTTTGAACTCTTAAGTAGAGTAAACCATTGCAATAAATCGAAATTGACTTAAGAAAAAATAGAAATTCTAACAGTCCCATAAATACTCAACAAATTTAGTATATACTTAAAAACACCAGATCCAGATGGTTTTAGAGGTGAATTCTGTCAACTTTCCAGGAATAGGAACTCTTACAAAGACTAGAGGAGGAATATGTTTGGTCTCCAAACCCCTAAATTGGCCGACTGTAACTTCAATAACAAAATAAAACACAGATGCTAAAACTCTATGCAAAAATATTCATAGAATAATCCAGTAATCAATTAAAAATTATGTTTGTTTTATCCAAGGAATGTAAGAGTGGAATACCCATGAAAAATACCTAATTTTCACTCACCAAATTCACTTATTAAAGGAGAAAAATCTTATAATTAACATATGCAAAAAAAGTATTTCATAAAATCTAATATTTATTCAGTTTTTACAACTTATAAAATATAAATGCAATAGCACTTTCTTAACCCAATACATTTAGTCTACCAGAAACTTGTAGCAAACAGAATCCTTAACGATAAAATGAAATTTAATCCATACCACATATTATATGCAAAAATAAGTTCCAGGTGGGTTAAATGTGAAAGGCAAACCTTAAAATTCTGAGAATACCATAACATAAAACCACCTCATGGTAGAGAAGAATTCCTTAAAGCAAGCAAGTACACAAGCACATAAAACCATTAACCATCAAATTAGGGATTGATTAATTTGTTTATGTTAAAATATGAAATACCTGTTCAGCAAGATGCCATAAACTTGAAACAAAGTCATAAACTGTCTAAAGCTAGAAACATACAAGAGAAACTATTGATCTGAAGCAACAAAACATCAACAGAAAACAGGTGAGTCACTGGACTAAACGAAAGGGTAGCACTCCCGGGTTCTGGCTAGAAGCTCGTTTCGCAGGTGTTTCTTTTTACCACAGTGCTTTGTAGCCTCCACCCATGTGGCATCTATGACTGTCGATGTGTCCAACATACAGGAGGCTTGTTGAACTGGAGGAATTAGATTCCAGAGTCCACCTGATGCAAAGCTGACACGTCATCCAAGATCCTTTTCTTGGGGGTTGTTTACCGAGCCTTGGGCAGCCTTCAACCTGAGTCTGGCTCCCTTCTTGGCCACAGGAAGGTTCTCTGTCTTCTCTGTCACAGCTTCCTTGAGACTCACCCCTGGCTCCCCTGTCCACCTACAGCCAGACCACAGACCTTTCCCCCCGATGGACCTGCTGACAAGACCAGACAGGGGCCCTTCCCCTCCCGCCCCTCACCAGCTCCTCCATCTCTGCCTCGTGGGTGACTCGCTAGGAACAGAACTCTCTGACCCCGAAACCAGCTGGGCACAGAGACCAACATGCCTCATGCAGCTGAGTGACAGCGGGCTTTCCTGCTGAGGAAGCGTCCTGGCTGCCATGTGGTCTCTCCAGGTCTGAGTGCTCTCAGCTGGAAGCAAATGCATCCTCTCACTTGCTCATGTTTTGCCTTTGACATCTCGAGTCTGACTTGAGTGCTTACAAATTTGGAAAAGTTTGGAAAACGATGTAAGAAGGAAAGGGTGATAACGATTCTGAAATGTTGTTGGAGGTGAGAGTGTCGTTGATCCACCGCTTTGGCACAGCTTTGAAAACAGAAAGTGCTTCCAGGGCCTCAGGCACAGAGGCAGGTGCACGCCCTATGGATGTGCCAGGCACAGAGGCAG
>NW_016107644.1:2184856-2188879 GCF_001604975.1 Cebus imitator
TGCCAGGCACAGAGGCAGCTGCACGCCCTATGGATGTGCCAGGCACAGAGGCAGGTGCACGCCCTATGGATGTGCCAGGCACAGAGGCAGGTGCATGCCCTATGGATGTGCCGGTCTCCAACCAGGAGACCCCCACACCTGCAGCAACCCTGGGGAGTGGCCACGTGCATGCATGTGTGTGTGCGTGTGTGTGTGTGTGCATGCCTGTGTGTGTATGTGTGAGCGTGTGTGTGTGTGCATGTGTGTATGTGTGTGTTGGGTGAAGGCAGAGGGCATTGTTCTTGAGTCTTACCTGCCTCATGATGCAGTTGGTTCACCAGTTAGTGGGGGAACTTGCAGCAAAAGTCAGGAGAGTGTCTCTTTGTGTGGCTGGGGCTGGAAATCGCACCCTGGACCCATCTTCCCACACTACACCAGGAAGGGAGGGAGGGGAGGTGACCAGCGCCTGGAGGCTGCCGTCTCTGTCTCTGTCACCCTCATGGCTGCTGGTTGGTGGCGGGCAAGATGAATTTTCCTTCAAAGATGTCTATTACGGAATTCATCGACACGTTTGTTTTTTAGGTACCAAGTATTTTACAATATTCCCTATCGTAGAATCTTCACCATGTGCAAATAAAGAGAATATGGGGTCTCAGGGAAGCCCTATGTTCAGGGGTCACCCTGGACATCCTTCAGAACGTCTGTGCACATCCCCGGACCTGAGTGTCCAGAGGACTGCTGTCCACTTAGAATAAAGGAAAAATGCAGGTGCTAGTTTGCGATGGCTGAGACTTCATACTACCAAAATGATTCTAAAAATGCACAATTTTGCAAGAAAAAAATCACATTTTTAGAACTACAGGCTTTCAGCATGACTTCCCGAAATCTTTTCTTTCCCCTTGAATCAGCGTGAGCACATGCCTCTCCATGAGCCCCAGTCCTGGGACACTGGCACAGCCTTAGTTAATTAACTGGAGTGAGTCAGTGAGGTTGAAAATATGTTTTGCAAATCGATGTGAGGAAGAGCTCCAGCTGTCTGAAGGATCCTGGGGTCGTGGATTTTAAAAATGCAGTTCAACCTCATGCAGACTTGAAAACACGAAGAATAATCATGTTACAGAAAGGGTTATTGCAACTTCTAACGGAGAGAGATGCCTTCTTCCTGTCGACGCTCACAGCTGCCTGCCCCTCCCCAAGACAGGAGGAGTTCCAGAATGAAAGTCTTCCAATGTTTCTCCATGCCGAGCTTCTCACAGGCGTCTGTGGCTTCTGGGTGGGGTAGGAGGGCTGAGCTTAATGGATAAAGCCTTTTCTGATCCGTCCCCGCATCATTTTCTCTCCCCATTCCTCACCAACCATCACCTTCTCTGGAGACTTCTGATAGAATTCCCACCAGGATGTTCCACAGGCTCCCGGCTCCAGCACCGCCTGCCCTCTCCAGCCCCCAGGGCCTGGGTATCTTAACCACCTCCTCCCCGAGCCCCGGCGTCTCAGCACGCAGGTCCATCTCAGGGCTCCTGCTCAGTGCTGTGTGGAGCCCTGATATCTCAGAGGAGGCACACTGAATCCCGCCCCCAAGACTGAACAAAGTACAAACCAGGAATAAAATGTACCTGCAACATTATCCCAGCAAAAGCCAGAGTTGACACTTGTATGCGTGGACTCTGCAGTGCGCCATGCCAGGCTTTCTCTGTCTGTGCACAGCACACCTCCTGGTTCTCAGCGAGGACCTGCCGGCTTGTCACATGGCCTCACTTGGATCTGGTGACAGAGCTAACCCGTGGGACTCGGTCTCCTGACCTCTCCGGGCTGCCTCAGTTACCCCGCTGCTGGCGAGGACAGCAACTTTCTGCTGCCACGCAGGATTCTCTAATGCAACGGTCCCCAGCCTTTTTGGCACCAGGGACAGGGTTTGTCGACGACAATTTTCCCAGGGATGGAAGTGGGGTGGGGGATGATTTCGGGATGATTCAGTTACTGTGCACTTTATTTCCATTATTATTACATGGGGATATATAATAAAATAATTACACAGCCCGCCATCATGTAGGATCAGCGGGAGCCCTCAGCTTGATTTCCTTCAACCAGAGGGTCCCATCTGGGGGTCGCAGGAGACAGTGACAGGTCATCAGGCATTAGATTCTCATGCACAGTTCACAATAGGGTCTGCACGCCTATGAGAGTCTGATGCCACTGTTCATCTGGCGGGAGGCGGGGCTCAGGTGGTCACGCTCGCTCGCCCGTCGCTCACCTGCTGCTGTGTGGCCGGGTTCCTAACAAGCCACAGGCCGGAGTCCATGGGGTGGGGACCCCTGCTCTATCGCACGATCACAGGCCCTTGGAGGACTGCAGGTGGGGGCTGAACATCGCTGAAGTGGGAAAAAGCCGATTCCAGCAGTTCACTCCTGAAGTGTATTATTTTTAACTTTCAATTCACTTTGTTAAATTGGCCTTTACAATTGTGTTCCAGTTGACATTCCTACCCAATACATATAAAGTATCTTTTTCCCACAGACTCGCTAACATTCAGAAAATCATGTTTAATGCCTAATATAGAAGCAAGAGGAAAAACATGAGAAATGTCGCTTTTTAAATTAGTGACGCCATGATCATTTAAATCTCTCATTAGAGATGTTTATTTCACCTTTCTGAGTTTTCTGCTTTGTGTAGTGTGACTCTTTTCCTGATCATCTCAAGAAAAAGGTACAATAAATCATGAGAAACATTGAAAGAACTCCTTTTGAGACTTTGGAAGTAAGAATTTCCAGCTTTCTCTGCTGAAGGAAACCGCCGGAGGTGTGACTTCTTCATCCTGAGGACACTTAATTTTCCAGCAGAAAGCCAGTGAGTTCATTTCTCTATTCTTCTTAGAAAAAAACAATTCATTCTAAGCTTTTACTTTAATTTCCTCCAGGAAAACAAAGTGAAAAAAAAAAGCATTGTTTCTGGGCCTTCAGTGTTCCCCCTGCACCTCGAACCTCCCCACTTGGATTCGCAAAGCTCACCAGGCATGAAAATCCTCCCAGCACCTGCGGGAGCGGCTTCGGTGCCAACCCCTGTTACAGGCAAGCAGCTCTGTTTTAACTTTTAAAATATTCTCTCTGCTTTTTCAAGCATCACATTTTCTCCCAGTCCCCACACGGATACGAAGTTTGCACCTGAGGCTGAGACTCCCCGTGGCATGCCCAGGCTTCCCAGAAAGTCGTCCTCAAATTCTCTATAGATGCAAGTTTGCCTGGGCTGGAAATTGGTGGTCCCATGTGAGCATGTGTCTGTGGGCATGTGAGGGCATGTATGCACTCCGTGTGTGTGTGTGTGTGTGTGTGTGTGTGTGTGCATGTGTGTGATTTATTCTAAGGAACTGGCTCATGCTGCTACGGAGGCTGACAGACGGAAATGTGTGGGGCAGGCCATCAGGCTGGAGATTCGAGCAGGTGTCTGTGTTAGTCTCGAGGCAGAATTCCGTCTTCTGGAAACCTCAGTTTTGCTCGCAAGGCCACTAACTGACCAGGTGAGGTCCCCACATGTTCGAGGGCCACCCAATTCAGGTCAGCTGTTGTGGCTGAGGCACACCTATGCCACACCCTCCTGCACCGTCCAAACTAGGGTTTGAGCGAACAACTGGACACCATAATGTAGCCAAGCTGACACATAAACTCAGCAGTCATATATGCAAGTGTGTGCATGTATGTATGCACATGTGTCTATGTGTGTATGTGTGTGCATGCATGTACGTGTGCCCTGTGTGTATGTGTGTGCATGTGTGTATGCATACTTGCATCCATGTATGTGTCCATGTGTATGTGTTTGTTCATCCATGTGTGTGTGTTCATGTGTGTACACGTGTCTGTGTGTGCACATTTCTGTGTGTATGTGCACATGTCTGTGTGTGCCTATGTGTGTGTATGTCTTGATGTGTGTGCATGTGTCTCTGCATGTGTGTGCATCTATGTGTGTGCATGTGCCCATGTGTGTATGTATGTGTCCGTGTGTATACATGTGCGTGTTCATGTGTCTGTGTGTTGTGTGCATGTGTCTGTGTGC
>NW_016107644.1:2188894-2194664 GCF_001604975.1 Cebus imitator
CTGTGTGTATGTGTGTGCATGTGTGTATGCATACTCATGCATGTGTGTTCACTTGTCTGTGTGTATGCATGTATCCATGTATTCATGCATGTGTGTATATGTGTCTGTGTGTGTGTATATGTGTCCGTGTGTGTGTGCACGTGTCTATGTGTGCATGTGTGTGTGCACGTGTCTATGTGTGCATGTGTGTGTGCATGTGTGTGCATGCATGTGTGTGCATGTGCCCATGTGTGTATGTATGTGTCCGTGTGTATACATGTGCGTGTTCATGTGTCTGTGTGTTGTGTGCATGTGTCTGTGTGCATGTGTGTGTATGTGTGTGCATGCATGTATGTGTGTTCATGTGTCCACATGTGTGCATGTGTGGTGTGTATGCATGTGTCCATGGGCATGCATGTGTGTGCATGCATGTGTGTGTGTGTTCACGTCTGTGAGTGTGTATTATGTGTGTGCATGTTATGTGTGTGTGCATGTGTGTGTTCGTGTGTGTGCATGCATGTATGTGTGTTCACATGTCCATGTGTGTGTGCATATGTCTGTGTGTGTGTGTGTGGGTGTGTATATACAAGTGTATATAATTCTGCCCCAGGTTGGCTGGCCTGGCATTTCCCTTCATGGAGACTGCGACCTGGTTAGCTACGACGCGCTCCTTCCGTCAGGAGTGAGAACTCGCCAGTGTGAGGTCTGGGTCAGGTGTCCCTGGCAATCCCATGCTCAGTCCGTCATTCTGAGAAACAACATCATGGCAGCTGGTCCAGTCTGGCTTTCAGGGAAGAGCCTCAGCACCCGGCTCCAATCACCCCAGACGGCAGCCTCAGAAAGGAGTCGGCTGCGTTTTCCTTCTTTGTCTTAGGATTGTCTGGAGTTTGGAGCAGCAGGTGACGTGCACCGAAGTCTCTCTCAACTCCCAGAGTGTGGGGGCCGAATCCAGCAGCATGGCTGCGTTTGTGCTGTGTTTATGCTCACCAGAAGCCTCACTGGCTGGGCCACCAGTGTCAGGGCAGGAGGCCCCCAACCCAGCCCCGCACCCACCACTGGCCCAGCCTTCTGCAGGGGATCTGGGGTTGTAACTCCCGGCCTTGGGGACGGAGCAGTTTGGAGTTCAGCTTGGCCAATTCATGGCTGAATCTTCTGACTGGGTGCCCGCCATTTTCCCTTAGACCCCCACCTACCTTCCAAGACCCCCTCCTTGGGCCCACACTGCAGACTCTGTGTAAATCTGTGAGTCTCTTCCTACCGGGCTGGCGCAACTTTGCCCGACCCACTGCATCAGCCCAAGCAGAATCTAAGCTTCTGAGCCGTAGACACTTGGGCATCCTCACCTCAGTCCAAAAGCCATCTTCCCAGCCAATGCAGAGCCCTCCCAGCCCTGGCTCCTCGAGGTTGATCCTCACCTGGACCCACCTTCCACATCGTAGATGCTGCCCACCCTCAGCCCAAGCCCTTTCTGTCTCTCGCCTTTAACCTCTCTCTCGCCAAGAGATGGTTCCCATCAGGAACAGGGTTTCTTTTGTGCCATCCCCCTTAGCCCCACCTGCCCCTCCTTGCCACCTCCCTTCACCTCCAGAAGCGTGGAGCTGCTGCAGGCCCACCGTGGCTGAATACCCGGCATCAGCCAGGGAGGCTCAGGGCGCTCCTGAGCTCGCCACACGTGTGCCTGGTTCATCACGGGATTCTTAGAGGCAGCCAGGCGGAAGTGCCACATTCACTTGCAAATCAGGAAGCTGAGGCTCAGGGTGTATTCAAATAGGGCAATGTTTTTTATAACATACAAAATCATTTATAATCAATTCCTTTTTTTGTTTGTTTTTTGAGACGGAGCGTCACTCTGTCGCCCAGGCTGATGTGCAATGCCACGATCTGAGCTCACTGCAACCTCCGCCTCCGGGGTGCCTCGGCCTCCTGAGTAGCTGGGATTGCAGGTGCCTGCCACCACACCCAGCTAATTTATGTATTTTTAGTAGAGACAGGGTTTCACCATATTGGTCAGGCTGGTTTCGAACTCCTGACCTCAGGTGATCCGCCCACCTCAGCCTCCCAAAGTGCTGGGATTACAGGTGATAGGCAGGAGCCACTGTGCCCAGCTGCTTGTTTGCTTGTTTGTTTGTGAGACAGAGTCTTGTTACTCTGTCGCTCACCCAGGCTGGAGTGCAGCGGCGTCATCTTGGCTCACTGCAACCTCCACTTCCCGGGTTCAAGCGATTCTCCTGCCTCAACTTCCTAAGTGGCTGGGATTACAAGTATGCACCATCATGCCTGGCCAGTTTGTGTATTTTTTAGTAGAGATGGGGTTTCACTATACGTTGGCCAGGCTGGTCTTGAACTCCTGACCTTGGGTGATCCACCCGCCTTGGCCTCCCAAAGTGCTGGGATTACAGGCGTAAGCCACCATGCCCGGCCTCTATTTTGTTTTTAAAAAGGTTAAGTAAATTTGGAAAGAAGAGTTATCTTGCAAATATTTAGCCTCCAACCCATTCATGCACCATACGTCTATTCCCATTTCTTTAGCTCTCATTTAATTTCACTCAGCAGAGTTTTTCAGCTTTCAGTGTAAAGAGCTTGGACAGCTTTCACACAATTGATTCCTAAGTACAATTTTCCTGCTATTGTAAATGGATTTTTTTAATTTCACTTTCCAATTGCTGGTTACCTTTTGTGGAAACATGACACTTTTTGCATGTTGACCTTGTTACCATGCTCATAATTTTTCTGCAGATTTCTTAGAATTTTCTGCATAAGCAACCATGTCACCTGAAAACAGAGAAAATGTTACTTCTTCTCTTGCTGTATAAATGCATTGTACTTATTTTTCTTGTCTCACTGCTCTCTCTAGAACCTCTAGTGCACTGCTAAATAGGTGTGAGTAAACGTTCTTAAGTCACCGTCTTATTAACGTTGTTATTTATATTATAAATATAAATAACATTTTTTATATTGTCACAGTCTTATTAACGTTGTTATTTATGTAATATAAATACATGATCAACCATATACATGATACATCTATATATATAGATGATTTTCATCAGGCAGAAATTTTGCTCTATCCTACATGGCTGAGTTTTGTCATGAATAAGTGTTTAATTTTGTCAGATTATTCTTCTTCGTCTGCTAATAACATGTGGTTTCCTCCGGTATTCTGTTAATGAGCAAATGGCATCGGTTAGTTTCTGAATGTTGAATTCACCTAGCAGAGCCCCTCTCGGTCCCGGTGCCGTTTCTGTGATGCCGCTGCAGACTGCCAGGCTCTGTCTGCCAGTGTTCCGTAGGGCGTTATTCCACAGATATCCACGAAGGACGTTTGTCTGCTATTTTCTCTTCTTGTTACACCTTTCTCGGGTGTGACGTTGTGGTGTTGCTGACCTCATAAAAAGACCTGGGAAGTGTTCCTTCCTCTTCCATTTCCTGGAAGTGTTGTGTAGAACTGATGCAATTTCTTCCTGATTTTTTTTTTCAAAATTCACAAGTATCCTGTGTCTCTGTAGTTCCCTTGGAGAAGGGTCACAATTTATTTCTTTAATAGATAAGCTCTCCAGAGCTTACGTTTACCCTTCAGTCATGTGTTACATCACTAGACAGTTAAACAGTTCATTAATTCTGTCACAGAAATGTTTTCTCTTGTCTTATTGTATTTTTTCTATTTGTTTTTTGTACACCATCAACTTACAGCTCATATTTTATCAGTGATTTTTTTCTCATTCCTTTGCTTTTCTTTTTATATCTGCTTATGTTGAAAAGTCAGATTACTGATTTTAAATCCTTCTTTTCTAATATAAGCGATTAAAGCTATAAGATTTCCTCCAAGCCAGATTTATCTGCATCCACAAAATGTTAATAGTTTGTTTCATTTTCTATCAGTAAAAATGTTTCCATCTCCCACTGGCTCTGCTCCTTTCTCTCCTGTCTTGACTCCTCCTGCTCCTCTGGCATCTGCATTTCTGCGGAGCTTAGGTTCACGGACCTTGTTCCGCCAGCGCCCACCTGCCACCGTTTCACAGACTTCCGGGTTTCCATGGACTTCTTCATTTTCAGGATGTTTTTGCTCCCTTCCAGTGAAAGCAGCAGTCCATCCTGCACGGAAGCCGCCCGGGCCAGAGCAGGCCACACCGACAGGCACCCGTCCCCAGCCAAGGGCGGCCCCCAGGACACAGCAGCACTGGCTTGGCAAGGAGCTGGTGGCCGAGAGGAGGGGGCTGCGTGGTCTTGTGCATGTGGCACGTGGAGGATGGCCGGGCTGCATAGGGTGGGGCTGCAGGCCTGGGGCTTCACCGACTGTGGGATTTAGAAAGGCACCTCCCCTTCCCGGGCCTCAGTTTCCCTACCTGTCGAAGCAGGACGCTGTGCTCATGTCTCCTCTCCCACCCTTTCTGGCTTCTAGAAATGCTCCTGGCTTCACAGACCCACGGGAGGCTCAGAGGTGTCCAAGCTGTGCGTCTCCAAGGCCTGTATCTGAACTCAGGGTTTTTACCGAGTTTCCCTCAGGAGCACCTTTCTGAGATCATTGTATGCGGGCTTCACAGGACACGTGGGCTCTCACAGGAGTCCGAAGGAAAGACTGTCCCTGAAAATGAACCCCCACTCTGTATAGCGGGGGCTCCAAGTGGCTGGCTCTCGTGGAAGCGTGTGTGTGTGTGTGTGTGTGTGTGTGTGTGTGTGTGTGTGTGCAGTGCCCCAGCTTCTCCCATCCAGTTCAGCTATGCTACCTCCAGCCTGGGTGCCCTGGGGTCAAGCAAAGGAGACGCCCAAGACCCTCCAGACACTGGAGAGGCTCCTCAGGAAGGAGCTTCACAGCTGAAGCCTGATTTGCAAAATGCCGACTCTGCCTTCTTCCTGGGGTCAGACCACAGCCCCGCGTTGGATTTGGTGGGGACGCCAAAAAGCAGAGCACACTTTTCTCTCTGTGTTTGGGGTCTCCTGGGCAAGAGGCGGGAGGCCCTATGCATTCCCATGGCCTCTTGCAGAGCAGAGGCCCCGCAGGGCCACAGCCTGGGTGCACGTGGAAGGAACTGTGCCCCTTCTGAGGACGCAGCCGCAGGAGTGGCCCCAAGACGTTTGAGGCAGCTGCTTGGACACTTGCTGCACACGGCGTCTGGGAGATGCAAGACCCCTGATCCCACCTCTTCTGACTGCGTCCCTGTGAGCCTCCCCAGGGATGCGTGGGGCTGGGACTGCCGTGCCCCTCCCCTTCAGCCTCCGTCCACCACCACGCCTGGGGAGGAGACGGCACCTCCCTGCTCCACTCAGCTCCGTCCTTCAGCGGAGGCGGAATCCACACATGGGGAGAAATGGCTCCTTGGGAGCCGCTCAGGACTGGCAGGAAATTGCATGTTTAGAATAAATGCTATGTATTAAAGTTACCGAGAAAATTCTCAGGAGAACACAGGCCTGAGAGGGGGGCTCTGGGACAGGAGTGCTGCAGGTCTGAGTGGGGCTCTGGGACAGGAGTGCTGCAGGTCTGAGGGGGGCTCTGGGACAGGTGTGCTATTGCTGGGGCTATTCCCTGGATCCTTGTTTGCCTTTGAGCCTGTGTAAAATTCTCGGAAGAGCTGAGTGAGCTCCCTGCCTGCCCCTGCCACAGCGCCGGCCCTGGGCTGGCCTCCTCCAGGTCTGATGCCCGCCCTGCAGCCTGCACATTCTCTCTGGGCCCCTCCTCATGAAGCAACCCTGGAAAGGGGGACGCCCAGGAACTCAGCCTCTCCGAAGTCCCTGGGGCGCAAAGCTGCCTCCATGTGCCCTCAGAGTCCACGTCCCAGCCCGAGGGACACAGACG
>NW_016107644.1:2195184-2197735 GCF_001604975.1 Cebus imitator
GTCCTCCCATTCGTTCTCAAGTCATAGCTGTAACCCCCACCGCTTTGGTAATGAGTGCAGATTGCAGGCGTTTGTATTGGAAACAAGCATTCTGGCTTTTCCAGTGGCCATCCATCTTCCGGGCTTGCCTGTGTGACCTCCCAGGGCTGTGGACAATTCTCCCAAGAGGCAGCAGCTGTCCATCCGCCCTCTCCCTGCCTGGCAAGGTCACCAATACTGCTGCATCATGAGAAATGCCGGTGAGCTGGAGAGGCCGAAGGCCGACGGGTTGGACTTGGGCGGCCTCTCCACGGGTGCCCCGTGCCTGGGGTTTCGGATATAAACAGGGCACCAGGCCTTCCTCAGCTTCTGCGGATGGGCAGCTGCACACAGGGCCTGACATCTCCGACGGCTCGGGGTGAGTGCGGGGTGGTAGTTGGTCAGCCATGGTGGGGAGGACAACGGAGGAGGGCTGGAGGTAAATGGTTGTGTGGCTCAGCATCAGAAAAGAGCTGGCCCCGCTCAGCCGACCCCTGACTAGCCTCCTGGGCATGGGAATGTCCTCAGTCCTCAGCACGCACCAGGAGTGAGGCAGCGGCACTCTGGAGGGCTCAGGGCCAGGCTGATTCAGGGCTGTTCCCATCCTCAGAGCTGTTCTCCGCATCTGTGACCACCCTGGCAGGGCAGATGAGGAAGCTGAGATGTACAGCCGGGAGAAGGATGAGAAAGCATCCAGTCCTTGGCTTTGTGGCTGGCCCACTGGTGTCCTCCAGGCCCTTCAGGAAGCTGGAGGACAAACCACAAATCCATGTCCTACCTGGATCTGTCCCGGCAATCTTGGTCCTCAGACAGGCTGAGGCGGGCAGAGCTTACCGGAGGAAGCCTCAGGAAGAGGGAAACCGAGCACTTCCTCCCCAGCCCCGCTCCCTAAGGCGGTGTGGGCGCTGGGTGGCACTGCTGGCTGAAGCCATCTTTGTCCCGGGAGCTCGGAGCTCCTTCCCACAGCCTCCTCGCCGTCCCCCACGCAAGCTGCTCCTGCACTAATAACCCGCACCAATGACTGTGCAGATGTCCTGCTGGGGGTCGTCAGCCTTCCGTGGAGTCCCGCACCGGTTCCCGTGAGGCGAGCCTGCAGGTTTGGGATTGTCCCAGGGCGGAAGTGCTTCTGTGGCTGGGTTTTGTTGGCCTTTGTCTGCTGACTACAACTGACCCATTAAAGGCTGAATCTGGAGAAGGGATTTGGGCACAGCCCACGTGCATTTGGCAAGGCAGCTGGAAGGAATTCTCTCTGTCAAATAGGACTCATCACACACATTCATTTTAAAATTATCATTCAAAATAATCTCAAGCTTTGTAAAGAAAACAAAGGGGGTGAGTGTGGAGAGACCCACAGGTCCCTACAGGCACACAGCCAGGCCTGTCCGCCTCGACCGCTGTCCAGCACTCCCAGGAGCTGGCAGGTGAAGCCACGCTCAGCCACGCTCCCCTGTGGACTGAGTCATTCCAACCACACTGTGTCATCCTGACCTTACCCCGGGCCACCCATCATCCTCTGTCAAAGAAAGAAATTAGACGGCTTTCACCAGACTTAGGCCTGGGAATTTACTGCTCTTCTTTAGAAAAAAAGCTTCTTTTACAAGCACAATAAAAATGCAAATTAAATTATAAATGAATCAGGAAGAAAAAGATCTCCATCTTTCCAAAGCACAACCCCAGTTACATTTCCCATGAAAGCCTCCAAAGACCTCCCCTAAAAGTGTTATTAGATCCATGAAGTTCCAGACAATGGATGGGCTTTCCTTCTGCATTAAGCTAAATAACAGCCTCTCATCGGTCAACAAAAAGACGTCTGCGCCTTTTGGCTACAATTAAGATCCAGGTTGGATTTGCACTTCGCTTTAATTACTAATAGATTAATCCAAGTCTAAAAGACCATCCATAATTAGCATTTTGTTGATTGATTTGTCGCAAGGAAATGACCCTGATTATGTTCTTAGTAATCAGTTTATAGCTAATTGGCTTTCTTTCATTAAAAGATAAAGAGCCATCCATAAAGAGTGGTCAAGGTGTGTGGGGATCATAAATGGCACAGAAAGGCTGCCACTTGTCAGAGGTGGCTCTTTTTGATTTTTATGGAAATCTAATTATTCAGTGAATTAAGGGATCTGACCTCCGTTAGAAGGCTGTGGGTGACTTCCAGACGTTGGTCACCTGGGGGAAGGCCAAGGTTGTGCTGGATGCTGAGCAAAGGTGGCACCGTTTGCAGCCACAGCGAGGAGGACTGATTTATTGTTGACAAAAACGGCAGAGTCAGTAGACGGTAATTACAGACTTTCCACACTGCTCAAAACAGGCGAAATATTCTGAGATTGCAATTAAATCCTTGGCAGTGACAATGCCTAATTAGGTATAATCCTTCTTACTCTAGATAAAAATGAAACAAAACAATTCCCAGAGAAGCGAAAATCAGGGTGGGAAAACTCATTTTCTAAGCAAAGGGCAAGTGTATCTCTCGTTTTCCACGTCTGTTTGGCTGCAAGAATCTCCACCAAAAATAACCTGTTTTTATCAC
>NW_016107644.1:2198091-2215834 GCF_001604975.1 Cebus imitator
GTGATCCACCCACCTTAGCTTCCCAAAGTGCTGGGATTACAGGCGTGAGCCCCCGAGCCCGGCCACCTATGTGCTTTTCAATTGCAGCGTGAGCAGGACCAAGTCAGGAAGTCTGAGTGTGTCTAAAGGAGGGTGCTTGCAGAGGAGGAATCCATGCTGCCCGTCCTCTCTTCCCCTCAGAGGAGAAGCCAGTGAGGGCACAAGAGAAGCCACCGGGACCTCGCCTCAGTCACAACGCCAGAGCCCAGGGCTGCATGAGGATCCCAATGCCACCTGCTCTGGCACAGCTGCCCGAAGCGGGGCCCGTGCCTCACGCCAGGTGACTTTGGGCACCTTCACCGCGTCGCCCCGTTTTTCCCACTGTTTCCTTTCCTGCCCTTTTTAGTAAAGATTACCTACTGCCCCACCTTGCTGTTTCTGCTTTCCAGCGCCTAGGGGTGAGAGAGTGACTCGTTCTTCTCTGATGCCTGAGGGGCCACTGGAGGAACGCAGATGGCCAAGCCCCACACCTGTAAGAGGTGTGGACATGGAAGGTGGGAAGGAAAAGAACCCCAACAGCCCTCCATGCCCCCCAGGAGAAACTGGCAGTTACACAAAGCCTTAAAGAAGTGAATGAATGAATGAATGAATGAGGAATGAAGAATGGGGGGGAAAAGTGACCCGCCCGGCTTTCTTACTCCCACCTTTCACTATGGAAAAGCCAGCCCTCAGTCCAGATGCTAGGTGGCCACGGTGGCGGGGGGCTGGCCTAGAGGAGCTGGGATGTACCAGACAGAGGCAGCAGATGCCCCGGGCTCCTGGTCAGAGGCCACGCACAGCAGACGGCGTGTCCACGTGGGTCTGGCTTTCAGGGAAGAGCCTCAGCACCCGGCTCCAATCACCCCAGACGGCAGCCTCAGAAAGGAGTCGGCTGCGTTTTCCTTCTTTGTCTTAGGATTGTCTGGAGTTTGGAGCAGCAGGTGACGTGCACCGATGTCTCTCTCACCTCCCAGAGTGTGGGGGCCGAATCCAGCAGCACGGCTGCGTTTGTGCTGTGTTTATGATGCAGCGACCTTGCCTTTACCCCCGGGGAGTCTTGGTTTCAGGGTGTGATGGGGAATCACATTTTGACTTAGACTCATAAAGTGTGTGGATTTCAGTGATGCAGGGGCTCCTGTCATGGGAGGGGAGAGGAAGGAGGGGTTGGCCTGAGCCCCAGGGTCACCAGAAGCCCCCTCTCTGAGACATTGGCAGCCCCGTGGAGGGAGGCTGGGGTCGGCAGCACAGGAGGACGGCGGCCTCCTCACAAGCCTCCCGAGGCCAGCCCACAGCGGGCTTCCTTCGTCCTTCATCCTCCGCAATTCCGTTTTCATTTCTATCATAACAACATTCCTGCAGGTCTGAAAAGGTAAACACCGCTTCATACAGTCCTTTCTTGTGGAGGCCACTGTCACGTGGCCTCACGTCTGCGATTCACAGCCAGGCCTCACGCGGGGCCACTCAGGAATTAACTGGAATTGCCGGAAATTTACGTATTCATTTAGAAGTGATGGTTTTAAAGTGGTGTGTCCTTACCCAAAACACGTGCAGTGCTTCATTCTGTAGACGTTCTCTTGTCCTTCAGTCCACCCCATTCTTCTCTTCACGTGTGCTGTCTTCTTGAGAAACACTGTCCTGTGTGTGTGTGTGTGTGTGTGTGTGTGTGTGTGTGTGTGTGTCTAAGAGGGTGCATTTCTAGTTCTATGTCTAGCACTGATTCCTAGAAGGGAGAAGACTGTGGATTGCCATGTGTTTCCTTTGTACCCAGCCACGTTGCTAAGTTTTCCCATCTGAGTCCCCTTGGTTCCAGGACCCCTCCACCTGCACGCGGACTTCCAAAACCACCATCGCTGGAGATGCGATGGGACCAGGAGGGGTCCCCAGAGCATCTCCTGAGAGGGGGCACCTCCCCTCCCCTTGCACACCATCAGCCAGAGCAAGTCATATGGTCTGGCCTGTCTTTCCTGAAACACAGGACGCCTGGAAGAACCAGAAACAGGAGTGAGCGCCAGCAACGTCCAGTGTGGGGCCATTTAAATAATTTATTTTAAATGTAATTGACTTATGATTAAAAGGTGGATGGATCCTGTCAGCATTATGGGCTTGTTCAGGCCCTGTGTGTGTGTGTTTGTATGTCTGTGCCCATGCGTGCGACTGGGTTTTGCAAATCTTTTATGTCTACATAAAAATGAACATTGTCTGCATGACATGTAAGTATCTAACCTCAATGCATTTGTGAATTTTATCACACATTTCTCACATACATTTGGTTATTTGTCTCTAAATCTTTAAAATTCTAAGACAGGCTGAGCGCAGCGGCCCACACCTATAATCCCAACACTGGGAGGCTGAGGCAGGCAGATTGCCTGAGGTCAGGAGTTTGAGACCAGCCCGGCCAACATGGTGAAATCCTGTCTCTACAAAAATCAGCTGGGCACGGTGGCGCGCGCCTGTAATCCCAGCTATTCAGGAGGCTGAGGCAGGAGGCAGTGGTTTCAGTAAGCCGAAATCATGCCGCTGCACTCCAGCCTGGGCAACAGAGCGAGACTCCATCTCCAAAAAGTCATGATTTTTATTTTATTTTTTATTTCCCACACCCTCTTCCATGCTGGACGGTGTCTCTGTAAGACTTATGTCTCCCTCTGTGCTGTCTCTGTCCCACTGCACCTGCCAGAAACAAAGGCTCTGCTGAATAATTCCTCCCTATGGCACTAAACAACAGTTGAAATGCAGGGAAATGGAGAAATGAAAGGAACCTGTTCATCCAAAAGACTGCAAGACCAGGAGAGGAGAAGTAAGATAAATGATGCTGGGAGGCAGATAAGAAAGAGCACACTGACAACGATTAGCACAGATATTTTAGAAATGGAACTAAAGTTCAGTTAACGATTGGTAGTTGAAAATAAATAAATAAAACATGCTGCATAAAATTTATACAATTTCAATATAAGAACACAGAAAAATTAAAGTACTAGGTGAAAATAGAAAAAATGCGTATCATACCAACTGTAACCAAGAGAAAGCCGGTATAGCTCAATTAATATCAGACGAGACAGGTTTTAAGGCAAGAAACATTAATGAGAAAAGGGAAATATTGTACTAATAGCAAAATGTTATTAATAAAAACAAAAACGTTAGCCTACCAGAAATATATAACAGAACTCCAATTGCCAGCATCTAACCAAAGATTACCAAAATTCATAAATAAAAAACGATGAAACTAACAGGAGAATCAATGAATGAGTAATCATCGTGAGAATACATAACAAGCCGCTCGCAGTAATTGAAACCAAAAAATCCCCCCAAACCCAGACCCATGGATCAAACTGCCTTTTCTCTGTTTTTGTAAATAAATTTGCCTTCAACCCCGGCAGTATCCATGGACTCCTGTTTTCACTGGCTGGTTTTGACAGCAGCCAGCACAGGGCTGAACAGCTGCAGCAGAGACTGCACGACCTGAAAACTTCAACGTGTTTGTTATTTGGCCCTTTACAGAGAGTGTGCCGCCCTTGATAAAGACCCGAAAAACACAAATAACAAACGGCCCCTACTGATGACAGACCTACTGCTGAGCCCATCAGTAGTCGTGTTCTCTTCAAAGACATAGTAAATGTTTACTCCATATTTACCAAAATCAACTGCATGTTGTGTCATTAAAAAGTCTCTTCCAATTCCAAAGATTTAAATCATTCTAACTATGTTTTCTGGCCACAGCAGAATTCATCTAGAAAGCAATATATTAAAGATAACTATAAAACTTCAGGCCGGGAACGGTGGCTCACGCCTGTAATCCCAGCACTTTGGGAGGCTGAGGTGGGCAGATCACGAGGTCAGGAGTTCAAGACCAGCCTGGTCAACATGGTGAAACTCTGTCTCCACTAAAAACACAAAAAGTTAGCTTGGCATAGTAGCTACTCAGGAGGCTGAGGCAGGAGAATCACCTGAACCCAGGAGGCAGAGGTTGCAGTGAGCAGAGATCGCGCCACTGCACTCCAGCCTGGGCAACAGAGCGAGACTCAGTCCCCCCCAAAAAAAAAAAACTTTAAAGTGTTTGGAAATTAAATACTACACTACTAGATCAAAGAAGAAATCTTCAAGAAATTAGAAAATATTTTAAGCAAATGATAAAATGCTCCATGTAAAAATGTATGGGTGCAGCCAGAATCGCGATTTGAGGGAATTCAGTCCTTAAGTACTGTGCTACCCAAGACTGAAAGCTACAAGGCGATCATCCAGTTTTCTTCTCAAATGTTAGAAAATATTAGCAAATCATACTTAAAGAATGGAGTGGGAAGGGAGTGGAGAGACGTGGATGGATCTCAATACCTTAGAAAATGATCACACAGCAGGAAAACTGACCAAGAAACGCTCGCTCCCCGAGAAGCCTTTTAAAACTGTCAACCCCTAACAACACCGACAGGAATATAAAGACAACAGGTACCAGCTACCAAACCCAGAAATGAAGGTGGGCACCTCCGCACAGCCTCAAGAAACAAAGCCGGCTCCTAAAAAAGGTAATTGTGAACAACTTTATGCCAGTCACTTTGACAACTGCATGAAATGGGGGGTGATAAAAAGTGCAGCCCCACAAAGCCCACCCAAATGCAGAAAATCTGAAAGGTTTGATATCTGGAAAATAAATTTAATCTCAAATAAAAAAAAAAACCTCTCCGCAAAAAATCTTTAGGCCTCGACAGCTCTATTAGCAAATTTATCTAAATTTGCTTAAATGTGAATGATAACAACATTCCACAGCCTCTTTCAGAGATAAGAAAATGACAAAATATCCCAGAGTCAAGGGGACTGGGCAGACACCAAAGCCTGCCAACAGACTTACTGGCAGGAATGCCACACCCCAGTCTCCCGTAGGAGCATGTAGTTTTAATCTTAAACCAAATACGAGTACACTGAATTCAGCAATTTGCAAACCAAAGGATGCATCATGATCAGACGTATTTAATCCCACCAATGCAGTGATAATTTAACATTAAAGGAATTAATTAATGCTCTTAACTCCTTGACAACAAAGGAGAAAATTTATAAAAGAGGAGGCGAAAAGCACTTGGTAAAATCCAACATCTATTCACGTTAAAAGCTCTTAGTGAGCTAGGAGTTGAAGGTAACTTATTACAAAGCCCTGGTAATCAGGACATGTGATGCTGCTGTCAGCAGAGCAGGCAGACTCAGTGACCAGAGAGAAGAGCTTTGCAAAAGCACCCCACAGGCGCGTGGTCTCTGGACCCAGGACGAAGGTGACATTGAGGGCCACAGGGAGATGAGATCTTCTTACTAAATCACGTTTGATCAATTTGAGGAAAAGAAAGTGAATCCTTGCTGCTGTCTCATATCACCCTGAATAATTAATTCTCGGAATGTGAAGCTCGTAGAGGAAGGCGTGGGAGAACACTCCTGCTGACCTTTTGCTGGACAGAGAACTTTGACTTGGCCCCAAAAAGCACCCGCCATAAGTAGAATGTAGACACTGGTAGACGTTCAGATGAAGAACTTCTGTCCTTGAAAACACAGCTGTAAGAGCAGACGGTCAAGCCCCATTGAGAGGAGGACATCACAGGACTGCTCTCAACCACAGGCTTGTAGCCAACACACAGAAGGAGCATTCTAGCCAGTAAGACAAAGAAAGACAGGTCAACTGAAATCTGAAATAGGCACTTCACAGAAAGGATGCCTGATGTCCACTGAGCACAGAATTGATCTTCAGCCCCATTAGTCTTCACGGTCATGGGAGTGAAATCCATGCCATGCTAACACCCATCCCCAGAGAGCACCCGGCACTGGGGAGGAACAGGAAGAGGAGCTGGGGTCCTCACACCTGCTCGTGTGAATGTTGGTGGCTTCAGCCTCTTTGGAAAGCTGTACTTCAGTATTTACTACAGGTAAAAGCACCCGAACTGTATGACCCAGCGTAGGAGCTGCAATTCAAGATGAGATTGGGTGGGGACATGGCAAAACCGTATCACCCAGCAAGTCCACTGCGGGATTTATAACAACAGCTGCAACATTTGTAACTGCTAAACCTAAAAATGTTACCACTGAAACGTGCAGCAGTGGTAGGAAAGGTGAACCAAGTACAGCATCTCCACAGCTGCGCCCCACCCCAGCTGCACGTCTCAACAGCTGCCCATCACCCCCAGCTGCACGTCTCCACAGCTGCGCCTCACCCCAGCTGCACATCGCCACAGCTGCCCATCACCCCCAGCTGCACGTCACCACAGCTGTGCCTCACACCACCTGCACGTCTCCACAGCTGCCCCTTACCCCCAGCTGCATGCCTCCACAGCTGCACATCTCCATAGCTGCACCTCACCCCAGCTGCATGTCTCCACAGCTCCGCCTCACTCCCAGCTGCACGTCTCCATAGCTGCACCTCACCCCCAGCTGCACGTCTCCACAGCTGTGCATCACCCTAAGCTGCACGTCTCCACAGCTGCACATCTCCACAGCTGTGCACCACCCTAAGCTGCATGTCTCCATAGCTGCACGTCTCCACAGCTGCCCCTCACCCCCAGCTGCATGTCTCCACAGCTGCACGTCTCCACAGCTGCCCATCATCCCCAGCTGCACGTCTCCACAGCTGTGCCTCACCCCCAGCTGCACATCTCCATAGCTGCCCATCACCCTCAGCTTCACGTCTCCACAGCTGCACGTCTCCACAGCTGCACGTCTCCACAGCTGCACATCTCCACGGCTGTGCATCACCCTAAGCTGCACGCCTCCACAGCTGCGCAACACCCCCAGCTGCACATCTCCACAGCTGCCCAACACCCCCAGCTGCACATCTCCACAGCTGCCCATCACCCCCAGCTGCAGTCTCCACAGCTGCCCAACACCCCCAGCTGCACATCTCCACAGCTGCAGGTCTCCACAGCTGTGCATCACCCCCAGCTGCATGTCTCCACAGCTGCACGTCTCCACAGCTGCACATCTCCACCGCTACACGTATCCACAGCTACATGTCTCCACAGCTGTGCATCAGCCTAAGCTGCACCTCTCCACAGCTGCCCATCACCCCCAGCTGCATGTCTCCACAGCTGCACGTCTCCACAGCTGCATGTCTCCACAGCTGCACATCTCCACAGCTGCCCATCACCCTCAACTGCACGTCTCCACAGTTGCCCATCACCTCCAGCTGCACATCTCCACAGCTGCACGTCTCCACAGCTGCATGTCTCCACTGCTGTGCATCACCCTAAGCTGCACATCTCCACAGCTGCACGTCTCCACAGCTGTGCATCACCCTCAGCTGCAAGCCGGGGCCATGCTCAGCAACGACATTCACCCTCCACACCCAATATCAGAATATGGCAGCCAAATGTGCAAACTGCAAAATTCCATTTGCTTCTATTTCAAAAGCAGGCAAAGCTGAGGACTGGAGGTGGTGGCCCGATACTCAGTGGGGCTGAGTCTGGAGGTTCCCGAGGGGCTGGGAATGCCAGGTCTCTGTCTCCGCTGGCAGCTGGCTTTCGGGCCCCTCCGTCTGGCTGGCAGCTGACTCTCAGACCCCGCCGTCAGACTGGTGACTGGCTCTCTGGTCTCTGTGTCCAGTTGGAGGCTGGCTCTCAGGCTGCCCTCAGCAGGCACCATCCCTGGCCGGCTCCCCACGGGGAAGACCACCTCTCTTCCCTGGCTCCACTGACTCCCCTTTTCAACAAAAATTACCATTACTAAAAGCAAACAAAAATTTGCTATCAGGTGATAGGAACAAGGTAATCTTTGCCTTCCCCAGGGGGGCTCTCAGGAAGCGATACACACACGCTCACTCTCTGTTTCTCATCCTCTATCAAGTCGACAGCGAATCTGGAAGGGACGCAGTGTGGCTGAGCTCTGCTGAGTCCTTAACCAGCTCCCCGCGGTAGGACCCCGGGGTAATGTCCATCTTCTCCCATCATAAGCAATGTGTTTGTAAACAATTCTTGGCTGTTTGAAGATTACAACTCAAGTAGAAAAGCTGGCGTCTAATGTATCTCTCCGGGTGCCCCCGGAGGGCGAGGATGAAAGCCAACCCCTGCGGGCCCTGAGCCAGGGGGAGCCCCTTCCACCCTCTGCCCACAGCTGGTTCAAGCATAGACACCTCGGTGCTGTTCTGCTGGGTGACGCATCCTCCACTGTGGGGGGGTGGAAGTCGTGAGTGCTTCCTGATCTGCTGATGGCTCGTTTGTGAATGTCCCTTTCTAAATCACCAGACGGTTCCCTTTGCCCACTTTTAAGCCGTTTTCATCACTTCCTCATGGATTTGTAGAAGCACTCTCTACACAGGGAACGTTCACTCTTTGTCATATGAATCCCAAGTGTTTCCCCAGTTGGCAGCCTTTTAATTTTATTTTGGTGTAGAGAAGCCATAAATATTTATTTGCACAAGCATCGGGAATTTTCATCGGTGGCTCCTGCCATTGTTGCCGCCTTCTGGAATGCCTTGCCCACGCTGCGATTGTGTAAGACTCTTCAGCAACATCACGCAAGAAAATTGCCATTTACTTCCTTCATGAGAGTTTCAGAAACACCGGTCTCCTGTGTTAAATGCAGAGCATGGCGTGACAGTTGTCTGACCAGCCCGCTGGCTGGCTGTGGTCCAGCCTTGGGTCTCAGCTGTGCTTTCGTGTCTGTGTAGGGAGATCCTCCATTTGGATGGGGCCAGTGGGGGCCTGAGTTTTGGAGGCTGCTGCGTCTGCTCCTTGAGGCCATCAGTGAACTCCAGCTTGGTCGCTCCTCTCTTTTCACAGGGACCTGCATGAGCCGGCACACCTCCAAGCACAGGCAGTCGAAGGCCAGCCCAGCGAGGAGGCAGCACCCCGTGCACACGGGGCCACTCAGAGAAAGCCCCTGCTGTGACACCGTCCTGGAGAGGCTGGAGGGCAAGGGCCCAACAGGAGGCACATGGCCCCTTCAGTCCTCCCTGGTTCCACGGGGCCGTTGTGTGGCCAGCCACCTTGGGCTCTTTCTCTCTCCGTAATGCCCTGCAGTCAGGGACAGGCTGAGCTGCGGATGAGCGCCCTTGACTGAGGCGCTGCTGAGAGGGAGAGAAGAGCGAGGGTGAAGCCCGAGACCCCTGCGGTGGGGCGCTCTGGGTTCAGGGCCCCCTGGGCCCTCAGGACACCCAAAGTCACTTTTCCTGCCACTTCCCAGAACAGGGGAATCAATTATCCCGTTGCCACAGTCAGTTAAAAGTGAAATTAAATGAATTCTGAACATTAATAACAGGCTGTAATAAGACAAACTACCTCTTAATGATGCATAGAACCCTGATGAAAATAAATCTCCTTGTGGGGAGTGTGTGTGTGTGAGTGTGTGTGTGAGTGTGTGTGTGAGTCAGGTGGGGAACTCAAGGGGGAGTCATCCGAGGAATTAAAATGAATATTGATTACACAGCTGATAATTAATGATAGCAATTTTTGATTAAAAATGAGTTCCTTTAGCAAACAAGTGGAGTGTGGTAACATACTACATCTAAAAATAGAGCCCAGAAGAAAGGGCCCGTGTTACGCAGGCGGGATTACAATGAGCGCTTTGATCCTGAGGCCCACGCCTCCGGATTCACAATGAGCTCCTCACTCAGCAGCCCCGGAACACACAGGCCTCCCAGGAGACGCCGCCCCCGTCTCCCCAGCGGGAAGGCATGACGGTGCCGCGGAGGGCCAGGCTGGAGCCTTCCGCGAGATCCAGGGGCCCAGGGAGAAGCCACTGGGCCTTCGGGTGCTTCTCTCCCAAATCCCGTGGCTCAGAGGGATTCGGCAAAAATGGGGCAAAACGGGGCAGTAACCCTGGAAGTGCTGCTGACCAGGAAGGGCTCCTCCACCCCTGGGTGTGGTGGCTCTGTCTCTGTCACACACATGCTCACACACTCACATACACACACCCACACACATGCACACACTCAAACACACACAGACACACACACATTTCATACATACACACACACATATACACATACACTCACACACATACAGTCACACACACTCATATACACACACATACACACACACCACACACATGCACACACTCATACACACACACAGACACACATTTCACACATACACACACATATACACATACACTCACACACAGACACAGTCACACACACTCATATACACACACATACACACGCACACACATACACACAGACACACATTTCACACATACACATACACGTATACACGCATACACACATACACTCACACATACACAGTCTCACACACACTCATACACACTCACACTTACACACACACATACACTCACATATATGCACAGATTCACACACATATGCTCACACTCACAAACATATACACACAGATACAGTCACACATACACTCATATACACATACACACATACACTCACATACAACCACACACTCACACATACACTCACACACACATTCACACATATACACACACTTCACACATACACATACACACATTCACAAATATATACACACATACACTCACACACACAGTCACACATACACTTACACACACACACATATACACACATACAAACACACATACACACACACACACATATACACACAAACACGTGAAAGGAAATGTTTATATGGTTGAATTCAGGAAAAGCTCCTGAGGAGCCCTTTTGACTCAGAGCAGCTGCAAGGCTGGCTGAGCTGTGGAAGCCTCCGCCATGCTGCTGACAAGGACAGACGCTGCTGGGCAGGGGGCCGTCCTCAGGGGACCGGATGGACAGCAGGGCCTGCAGGTGGCTCAGTCCAGGGCCTGAAGCCGGGTTCCCGTGGGCTGTGTGTTGGGGCAGAAGCAGGAGAATTCAGAATCCAGACATCCAGGAAAGCCAGGACACCCCAAAGGGCTACAGTCTGGAGCGTGAGCTAGAAAAGGGATCCTGGTCATTCTTCCGAAGACCTCCCGGGACAGGGCCCCCCACCCCGGCTCTGGCGAAGCAGAGGACACAGAAGAGAACACATTTGTCCACCTCCCGCCCAGCACCTCCCACTTCTCAAGCCTGTGCAGCCCCCTTCCCCCGGCAGGAAAGGCCGCTATTTCAGGGGCCGACATGCAGTGCCAAGGGCAGTTCTGTGGCAGAGGCAGGGCTCGGCAGGGCTGTGCCTCCCGCACCGCGCAGGCAGCACAGGGTTGCCGTTAAACACGCATCACAGCCCCGCCTAGGAAAAGCCGCCTCACACGTGAGTCAAGGGACGCAGAGAAACACAGCATCGGGGCGGAGGCCTGGCAGGGCTGGGAGCCTCCAGCTCAGCATTCACACAGCAGAGCCGGGTCCAGGGGAGAGAGGGGTGAACGTGGTGGGGGCGCAAGGGCTCCCAGAATAAAAAAGGGGGACGATGAAAGAACACAGACAGATGGAAGGAATTTAAAACCAACTGCCAGTCAGACACAACTCCAGAAAACGGAAAAAGACCTCATCCAAGTTTCCCGGTAACGCAGAAAGACAAAAATGTTAATGAAAACGGTTACGAATCCTGAAGGCTCGAAGAGGCCCAATGTGTCCCCGAGAGTTTCAGGAGGAAAAAGAAGGAGCGACGGTGTGCAGGTGCCTCTCGGGGAAAAGGAGACGGTTCACGGGATGGTGCATAGGACAGGCATGGGCACCGCACCCCAAAGGCTTCCTGACTCCCTCGAGGAGGAAGCACTGTAAGGAGCCCACACCTCAACACCTTCTGGTGAAAATGCAAATCATCAAGTCAAGAGCCTCAGAGAAAGGAAGGGCCCCTGCAGAGAGGGAGGGGACGCCACCCAGCAGGTCCTTCCTCAGCAGCCCCGGAAGCTGGAAGACAGTCGGACAAGATCTTCAAAGCCCTGAAAGAAAATCACCGCCGAACTTAAATGGCAAACTCGAAAAATATTTTTGAAAAGGAGAGAGGTAGGAAGGTATTTTCAGAGGAACAAAACCCAGAGTTTGCAATCAGCAGACCATCACTCATGTATTTCAAAGCAGTGTATTTCAAAAAGAAAGAAGAGAATTCCAGAAGGGAAATGTTCTAGCTACTGGCTAGCATTGGCCTTCTCTTTCAGCTGACAACACGGGCCGAGGGTCAGTGATTGCTTATAAGCAGAACGTCACCATGCTGGGGTCCCTGCCCCCGCTACCTGTCCCTGGACATCCCCGGAGCTCACACCGTCCTTGCACTCCAGTGATGAGCACCGTCTCAGCAGGGAGCTGCCGTCAGCTGTCCCTGCGGGCCTGTCCCCAGACCCTTTGTTCTCTATGGCATTCACCATCCCCAGAGTCAATGCATTGTGTGTCTAGTGTCTGCCTCTGGCCCCCAGGGCATGAACATCACCACTCCAGGAACTTTGCTCTGTCCACAGCTGTCCCCCATGATTGAGGTCAGGGCTGGGCACACATCAGAGCTTAGCAAATCCGCACAGAGTGAGGGAATTATTTTATTATGTCTTCCAAAGGATTCATGTCAAAATATTCATATGCTAATTGTCAACATGAGAAAACTGAGACCCAGAAAGGATGTGGCCACTTCCTCAGACTGAACAAATCAGTGAGGACCCTTGATTTGAACCCACCAGAGCATGAGCCCCAACAGCCAGCACGGAGCTGATGTCCTTGGAGTGGAGCCAAGCCAACTGGAGTTTCAGACCCACATGGGCAAGAGAGAGAAGCTGGAACACTGGGCCAAGGGGACACTGCAGCAGGGCCCCTCTGAGCCAGGACTCCTGCTGGCCCCTATCGCCTGCCCTGTCTGAAACATGCTCACACCCTCCCTTCCAGCCTTGCCTTCTCATGATGCTCTGTTGTTCCCAAGTTGTTCCTTTGTCCAAGCTGCCTCTCCTGACCAAAGCCCTCCCCCTAGGATTGTGTTCACATAGAGCCTCCCCAGAGCCTTCCATAAACACTTCAGGTCTAAAATAACAGCCACCACCACATGAAGAGCTAACGACCATGAGCTTGAATGTGGGCCAGGCATTGTGTTTAGTCCACATCTCCAGTTTAATTTCCCCAACAGCTGTGGGAAGCAGGTGCTATCATTTCCATGATTTCACATGGAATCAAAAGCACAAAGAATGAAATAACTTGTGCACAAACCCAGAGCTTGTATGTCATGGAGACTGAGTTCAAACCCAGAGAGCACCTATGCCCCTCAGAGCTGAACCTTAAGATTGATGGATGGATGACTAGAAGCAAGGAAAGGAGGATGGATGGAAGAATGGACAGATGGATGGATGGATGGATGGATGGACAGATGGAGGGATGGATGGATGGATGGATGGTTGGATGGAGGGATGGATGGTTGGATGGAGGGATGGACAGATGGATGGATAAACGGATGTGTGGATGGGTGGTTGGATGACTTGGTGGATGGCTGGTGGAAGGATGGAAGGATGGGTGAGTAAATAGATGTGTAGATGGGTAGATGGGTGGGTCCATGAGTGTATGGATGTGTGGATTGGTGGATGGATGATGGGTGGGTGGATAGATGGATGGATGGATGGATGGAGGGATGGATGTGTGGATGGGTGTATAGATTATGGATGGATGGATGAATAGATGGGTAGATGAGTGGGTCGATGGATGGTGGAAGGATGAATAGATGGATCATGGATGTGTGGCTGGGTAGATGAATAGGTGCCTGTGTGGATGGATGATGTGAATGTGTGGATGGATGGATGTGTGGATGGATGGGCAGATTAATGGATATGGGTGGAAGAATGAATGGCTAGATTGTGGATGAGTGGGTGGATGGATGTGTGGATGAAAGGATGAGTAGATAGATGTGTGGGTGGTAGATGAATGACTGGAGGTGTGGATGTGTGGATGGGTGATGGGTGGGTGCCTGGATGTATGTATGATGTTGATGTGTGGATGGGTGGTGGATGGATGAATGGATATGTGAATGAGTGGATGGATGATGGATGGGTGATGGACAGATGTGTGGGCAGAAGGATGGATGGTAGATCGTGGATGGGTGGGTCAATGGATGTGTGTGGGTAGATGGTTGGGTGGATGGATATGTGAATGGATGGATGGATGGTTGTGTGAGGGGGTAGATGGGTGGATGGATGGATGAATGAATGATGCTTTTGATTTTATTGGACTGGGCCGATAATAAGGTCCTAAAGTCCCCTGGAAGAGATGTTACTCTCTGCAGGTCTCACAGGGCACGTTGACTGTGGTTATGCCATAGAGTGCGGAGGACGTTCAGCCCCATTGGCATTGCCCATTGAGACCCTTCCTAGGACTGTGCCTCCTCTCCCTTCATCTCATTTTCCTGCTTCCTCTCTGCTTCCATTTCTGACACTTGGTGACTCCTGCGGCCTTTGCCCTTCCCCCCACGCACTGATCCTCTAGTCTCCCTTCTCATTAAGCATTGCAGTGGATGCTCTGAAGAAGCTTTGGGGCTGTACCAATTCGCTCTGTGACAATGTCAAAGAGCTCAAATGCTCCTCTTTAAGCCAGGACTGTCAGTCAGCAGCTGCCTTCTGAGGAGGCAAAGTTCTTCTGCTAGTACAAAAAAGGAGCAGGGAGGGAAGGGCGTCTGTGCAATTAACCTGGACACCCCCGGGACACACACACGCTCTGATCCCCTCCGTGCTCAGTGTTGGCCAAGTCTCTTGTGAGCTCACCTTCCAGTGGGCGCCTTTGCCTTGCGTGGCTGGAATGCAGTGTGCCCACCAGGTGTGTTTATGTGTGCAAATGTGCTTTCTAAATACCACCCTCTCTATTGTTCACCAAGCAATTCAACTTGCTCTCACATGGAAGAAAACGAAAGTAGCGTAGAAAGGTGCATAATTAGTAACATAGAAATGGTAATGAGTGCACGTAAGGTGAAAATGCAAATGGCACGGGTGCCTTTGTAGATGAAGGTCTTTGAGTTGACCGTAGGTCCTCTGGGCTTCCATGAACATGCTGGCAGGAGCCAGTTATTCAGCAGGTATTTAATAAATACTCAAGGTGAGTTTGTGCATCTTGTACATGCATTCCCATTGCCTGTGATGGAAGCAGCTCTCAGATGTCTGGGGAGATTTGCTAGTAAAATAAACTTGAATTTAAAGTTTATGGATAATTGAGAAGATCTATTTTTTGCATATACCCCAGATAGAGAGTTTGTATTACCAATTCTTCTCTCTCTGTTCTGTGTCTGGGACAGCTTATGCACCTTAGACAGGGCCACCCACAGGATCTCTCAGCCAAAATCTCCCACAAAAAAGAATCCTAAGGCTTGGAATGGGAAGAAGAGCCCATGGAGGGAGGTGAGGATGACTCCCAGCCCCCTGCTCAAGAGATGGCTCTGCAGGGATAGTCAACAGGGAAGGAGGCCTCCTAACTACTGCTGAGAACAGGGGCAGCTGCCATGCAAGGGTAGCGTGACGGATGGCCTACACCCCGGGCCACCTTGTGAGGTCACAGATGGGAAGCCTCTCAGGGAAAGGCCATCAGGGCTACCCTAGGGGCCCAGACTCCCCACTGCCTGCACAAACTGTAGGTGTTAGCATGAGGCCACGCTGCGGAATCAGTGTAGGGAGCACTTTTTACTAAAGGTGACGTTTGGAATTCTGATGAGGGACATAAAATAAAAATCGGCGTCTGTCCCGAACGGGAAGACTTAACTCCATCAGGATCCAGCATCCAGCAAAGCTACTGAGCCCAGCAGCGCCCAATCCCAGCTTCTGGCTCTGGGGACACCGCAGAGAGCTAGATCGGCCCCAGCCTCTGCTTTCCAGAAGTCATGAGGTACCTTCCAGCCGGCGATGCTTCCAAATTCACTCACACACTCACTAAGACCTCAATCAAAGCACTAGCAGGATGGTTGGAAATGCTGTGAAATAATTCTAAAGTTTGTCTGGAAAAATAAACACGTGACCCAGCAAGCCAGGGCTGGTAAGAGCTGCCCCTCCCTGCTGTGGTTTAAACTGTGATGATGAACGTGCTTGTGACTTCTGCAGAGACAGATGGGCAGACACAGTAGGGTTTTCACAACCCAAGCAGGGGTAGGATTTAGCACTGGGCAAAGCCGGCTCTGGAGCCCAGGTGCCTCCCCGGTAACCACTGCAGGACCCTGGGCAGCCAGCGGGAAAAAGTCGGAGTCTTTATCACTTAAATGTAAACCGCGATTCCAGATGGATCCAGGGCTGAAAATGAAACCATGAAGACAAGGCGAAGGAAGAAGAAGAAAATACCAAAAAAGAAAGCTTTCAAGGCGTTATACACAACCTGTGAGCTAGAAAAGAAAAAATTTGAGAAGCTTCAGACCATTTAAAACTATCATAAAGATTTAAAGGAAAAGGCACAAAATGCAAATGCACTGTCACACATATCACAGAAAAGGTTAACGTCATTCATACACAAAGATCTCTTACAAGTCATAAAAAGGTGAACAACCCACAAGAAGAAGGAGCCAAACGGCCCAGGATGGGAACAGAGGCATTCCACAGAAAGCCGGAATTGCTGGGAAGGAACACAGTGGAGGGGTCCTCGGCTCACCTGGGTGTCGGCACCGCCCTCACTGGCAGAGGTAAAGCCTTGTTCAGGCAGGGCTTGGAAAGGCTGGTGACTGAGCAGCCCCCAGGGTGGGCGGATGCAGAGAGGAGCCGACGTCCCTGTACGCTGCAGTGGATATCCGCAGACAATTCACAACTTCTTTGCAACTTAAAATGCAGGTACCTTGGGCACATATGTGGTCCACTTCTAGGGGCCGTCTCAAAAGAAACATATTTGCACAAGTACACGAAAATTTGTGAAAGAGAATGTTGATGGTGACATCTCAGAAACCAAGAAAAAATTGGAAAGGCTTAAATGTCTGCCACCAAAGGACACGGTCTCTGCACCCACCGTGTTACATGCTGAATCCACATGGGTGGTCATGGTAAGGGGTTCAAATATTTTCAAATAAATTATATATTATTAGAAGCTAAAACGCAATGTATGAAATATTAAACCCATTTGGGTAAAAATGTGTCTTTTGCACACATATGACTATATATAAATATTTTATATAATAGAGAATGGGTATAAAAACCACTCAGAGATGGAGCCATGCTCTACTAAAAGCCGTCAGTGACAGGGGGCACCCTGGCTAAGAAGCCCTGGAGGGCATGGTGAGGACACAGGAAACAGAACCCTGAGCCCCTCCTGAGTCCAGGAACCCCCACCCCTCGTGCTGTCCTGGCCACACAGCTGCCCGGGTGGGGATGGAGATGGGCAGAGAGGCTGGCAGGCTCCCCCTAACCCCAAAGGATGGGCACAGCCCTGGCCGGGGCCTGGGAATCACCTACGGCTGTGTGTCCGTCTACAACAGGAAAACAGTCTCCTGACCACCGGCCACATCCACCTGGTCCTTAGTAATCGCCGTGGCCTGGCCCAGGATGGGGGCCAGAGGGCACAAGGTGGGGGGTTGTAGGTGAGTCGGCATTGTGAGTCTGTGTGGCGTGTGTCAGCAGGGTGTGCATGTGTCAGTGCTGTTCACATGAGCTTTCCATCTTTCCTCCTTTGACAGCGTGTGTCCCATCAACTAGATTTGCAGATGTTGATATCTGTCAATAATTCTCTCTTTCTCTCTGTCTCTCTCTCCCCTCTCTCTCTGTCTCTCTCTCTCTGTCTCTCTGTCTCTGTCCCTCTTTCTGTCTCTGTCTCTCTCTGTCTCTGTTTCTCTCTGTCTCTGTCTCTCTCTCTGTCTCTGTCTCTATCTCTCTGTCTCTGTCTCTCCTCTCTCTGTCTCTGTCTCTGTCTGTCTGTCTCTCTCTGTCTCTGTCTCTCTCTGTCTCTGTCTCTCTC
>NW_016107644.1:2215844-2218732 GCF_001604975.1 Cebus imitator
TCTCTCTGTCTCTGTCTCTCCTCTCTCTGTCTCTGTCTCTGTCTCTCTGTCTCTCTCTCTGTCTCTGTCTCTCCTCTCTCTGTCTCTGTCTCTGTCTGTCTCTCTCTGTCTCTGTCTGTCTCTGTCTCTCTGTCTCTCTGTCTCTGTCTCTTTCTCCTCTCTCTGTCTCTGTCTCTCTCTGTCTCTCTGTCTCTGTCTCTCTCTCTCTGTCTCTGTCTGTCTCTGTCTCTGTCTGTCTCTGTCTCTGTCTCTCTCTCCTCTCTCTGTCTCTGTCTCTCTCTGTCTCTCTGTCTCTGTCTCTCTTTCCTCTCTCTGTCTCTCTCTCTCTCTGTCTCTGTCTCTCCACACCTTGCTAGGACACGGTCTGCCTGCCGTCTCCCTGTCTAGCTATGGGAAGATGGAAGGGATTCGGGAGAGGGAGGAAGCAAAGGGAAGACAGGACAGAGAGAGGGAGGGAGAGCAGAGCCCTGTCCTCGCTTCTCGTGTGTCCACCAGTGTCGCTGTGGGATTTGTGTTCCCTTCACAGGAAACGATGCTTCAGGCTACTTCTGGTTGAATCCGGGTATCGTAAGATGCCTTTATTGAAGACACAAAAATAAATACAATCCATTTTCATTAAAATGTGCAATAGATGGTTCTTGAGAACCTGTCGTGTGCCTGGCGGTGTGTTAGGCTCAGGGGACCCCCGGGCACAGGGACCCCCGGGCACAGGGACCCTGCCTCGGGACGCATGGTGGTTGAGGCGTGAGTTTGGGCTGAATCGGAGCCGAGGTCTGCCCCACACTTGCACGTAGCCCGGGACAGGCTGTCAGCCTCTCTAAGCCTTGTCTGTAACATGGCAATGCAAGAGTATTTGTGGACCAGTTTTGCATGATGATGCTGTCAGCAACTGTAGCTGTATTTAGCTTTCACCCAACGGTGAAGAGGATTTTTGCCCCCAGTAATCACATTCCAGCATAAGCCAGCATCTAAGAGAATCCTCAGCCCAGTCATCTGTTTTCTGAGCTTTGTGCTAAGACACTCGAGGCCGTCTTCCTCCCCTGCGTCCTCCCCTGGGTGGGGGAATCTGGTCCCCGGAGGGCGGGCGAGGCAGGACGGTGGTGGGCTCCCTCTCTGGCCTTGGAGGATGGCACATCCCACTGCCGGAACGCCCTTCCTTCCATGCTCCTCCAGTCCAAAAATTTTCCACCCCAGTCACGGTGCTTCCCAGGAGAACTCAGAATTTTTGGAAATAGACTGGAAGATGCACATTTTGGTTGCTCTAGATGAAATTTACTGGTATATGCAGATTGCATGGCTAAGTGCCTCTTTTTAAAAAGCTCCCATCCCACAATTCCTTCCCCATTGACGGGCTGTTCCAGATTATCTATTGTAATTAGATTTAGACTCTCAGCCAACCTTATGCATCACTTCAGCTATTTCAGAAAAATGAAGGAAGCTTTCCAAATGTTTTCCACAGGGTGACGCGGTGCCTCCCGGGGAATGTCGTGGTCTGGGCTGGAGGACCCCTCCTGTTGCTGTTCTCTCCCCTTGAGCTCCCAGATGGGGACGCCCCGCAGCGGCCCTGAGTCTGGGACACCCTCCCCCTGCCTGGAGCAGGCTGACCCTCGCCCCGATGCCCACCCCTCCCGGTTCATCCTCACTCTTCTCTACAGGGGCAGTCGTGTTTTTAGTTCAACTCTTCTGAATTCTAACCGTGCTGCCAAAACAAGAAGGTGGGGGGGAGAGGAAGAAAGAAAAAATAACCTCTCTCTAAGTAAATGAGGCTGCTGGGTTTGGGAACCTGCCAAGCCCTTTCTATGAGGAGCTGTTATATCAGATTTCTCAGCAAGAAAGAAACAAGGAAATTAGTGTGTAGTTGAATTGGAGACTAAAATTAGCCATCTTGAAAAACAAATCTCCGATAAATACAACGAGGATTTATGGCTAAAATTACAGGCAGCACAGATGGCATCTGATGGCATTTTATCTCAAGGGGGAAAATATTCCTTTTACATTAGCGCAGGCACGATGGGTTCAGGGATTACGCTGTGGGGTCTTGCACCGCTTTGAACACACAGCCAGCAAGTGGCTTGGCTTTGTCGGCTCTTCCGGACACATGAGAGGCCCAGGCTGGCATCCTGAAAGGTCGTGCTGGGCACTCCATGGCGTGTGGGCGGAGTCTTCGTTTCCCTGGGGTGAGCAGGGAAGGAATCTCTCCTGATGTGAGGACTGCTTGCAGAGGAAACCCCACACCGGCGGCTCTCCTGCCCACACTTAGAACCTTCGCTCCACGTCCGGGTTTTGTCGGCTTATTGGCGATCCCCCGTCCATGTCTCTCCCTCTGCCTACTCTGAGTGTCCCCCGGCGCTCCTCGGCGGCCATGCGGATGCCCGTTTCTGCCCCAAGCCCAGCCCTGTTCTGGCATCCACCTTCAGGTCGTTCCTGCAGCAATGATGACTGTAGTGTGCCTGGGGTGGTTTGCCCCTCCCTCCGTCCTTGTCCTTTCATTATTCAAAATTCTCACACTTGGAGTGTCGGTGGATTCTCCCCCATTTGTTTACTTATGAAATCTCGGATTGATGTCCGTGTAGACCCAGGTGCACCCTGTTTGTGGCATTTCCTGGTTTTGTGGTTCTGTAAGATGCCCGGGGCTCATCTTGTATTTCTCCGGCCCTGTTCCCACAGTCGCCCATTCACCCAAGTAGCTTTAGTTTCCTGTATTAGGGAATGGCTGGAAACCCAGGTCAGAGCCCCCCTGTACTGGGGAGTGACTGGAAACCCAGGTCAGAGCCCCCCTGTACTAGGGAGTGACTAGAAGCCCAGGTCAGAGCCCCCCTGTACTAGGGAGTGACTAGAAGCCCAGGTCAGAGCCCCCCTGTACTAGGGAGTGACTAGAAGCCCAGGTC
>NW_016107644.1:2219990-2230212 GCF_001604975.1 Cebus imitator
GAAACCCAGGTCAGAGCCCCCCTGTACTAGGGAGTGACTGGAAACCCAGGTCAGAGCCCCCCTGTATTAGAGATTGACTAGAAACCCAGGTCGGAGCCCCCCTGTACTAGGGAGTGACTGGAAACCCAGGTCAGAGCCCCCCTGTACTAGGGAGTGACTGGAAACCCAGGTCAGAGCCCCCCTGTATCATGGAACTGTTAGAAACCAGGGTTGGGACCCAAGACGTGCTCGTTGCTTCCAGGCACCACTGCTTCTCAGCCATCTCAGTGGGGGCATGTTTGTCATTCACATTCGTGTGTGTGTGTGTGTGTGTGTGTGCGTGTGCGTGTGCATGCATGCATGTTATTTTTCTGAGGCCTCTGAATAAAATACGGCCCCAGAGTCCATTCACACCTTGCCTTCGCTTAAGTGCAGCTTTTCCTCTGACAGTGAGAAATCTGATCCCCGCCTTCCTCCTTTATTCCCTGGTTTATTCCACAGGGTAGACACGTGAACTGGATACATAGTTGCTCGGCTGCACCCCTGAGAGAGACAAACTTACCGCCCAGAGCCAGCACCTTTTGTCTTGAGCTTCCCCGTTTCCAGTGAGAAACCTTTTTGCCAAAATTGCTCAGATGAGCACCGCTCCCCTCCCCACCCCCAGCCAGGCAGTCAGATCAGGGAGCAGCCCCCCTTTCCCAGGGACCCCGCACCAGCTGCTGGGGGTTTCTGTTTCATAAAGTTCACTTTGCTCTGTGGGCTTCGTGTCGTCACCACCAGTGTCCCAGGGCCGCTCCGCCACCCTCAAACTCACCTTCTCTGCCCCCTTTTTGCCAATCCCGCCCCCAACCCAGAACCCCAGGGATCACGGATCTGTCTTCTGTTCCCCAGCGATGCCTCCCGAAGGGCATGGAGATGGGATCCTGCAGTATGGAGCCTTTGTCCGTCAGCACAACACCTTCCAGGCCAGGCACGGTGGCTCACACCTGTAATCCCAGCATTTTGGGAGGCCACGGTGGTCAGATCACGAGGTCAGGAGTTCAAGACCAGCCTGGGCACATGGCAAAACCCCATGTCTGCTAAAAATACATAAAAATTATATGGGTGTGGCAGTGGGGTGCCTCTCATCACAGCTACTTGTGATGTGGAGGCAGGAGAATCGCTTGAACCCAGGAGGCAGAGGTTGCCATGAGCTGAGATCACGCCACTGCCCTCCAGCCTGGTGACAGAACAAGATTCCGTCTTGAAAACGAAATGTCTTTGGGACCCGTCTGGCCTCGTGAACGCCCCCCCATGGCTCCCAACGCTTCACGGTGGTACAGCCCGCAACCCCCAATCCCTGCGCCCAGCACCGCCCAGCTCCAGCCCTGGCTCTCCCATGCGTGATAGGATGAGCTTGCGACAGAGCCACAGAGGGTGCCCGGAATGCAAAACGCCCCAGCCTCCTGTGTCACTGCAGCGCGTGGGGTGAGGGAGTGGGGTCAGGAAAGGCTCAGGGAAGAGAGAAGACGCCTGTCTGGAAAGAGGCATTCTGGGCGGAAGGAGCTGCCTGCAGGAACATGGGGCATGAAGAACCCCCGGAGTTGGGTGAATGGTGGCGCCTCGGTGTGTGGACGGAATCCTGGACAGGTGGGCAGCCCCGAGCTCAAAGTGTCCCAGGTACTTCCCCCATCAGGAAGGGATCACCGAGTGGCGTCAGCACATCTCCAGGTTCCGCGGCCAGCTTGCCATCCCCGGGTCATTAGAGCCGACTTAGGGCCACTGTCTCCCTCAGCTGACCTCCAGGTCCTGGCACGCTCCTTCTCCAGCCCTGAATACCTCCTTCCTCAACCTCCCCCGCTGAGTAAGCATTCCTCCTGGAAAGACCAGCAGCTTGTGGCCAACTCCCTGTAGAATAAGGTCACGTAAAACAAGCCCTGGCCCAGCAGCGCTCCGTGATCATCAGGAGCATGAGCTTGACCGTTGGCTGGAACTTTGCTCTTCCCCAACCGTGGTGCGATTACTCAAGGGAGCTCAGAGGCTTGGTCTGAAGGGCTGGGTGGCCTTGGTTTGCCTTCCCCTAACCACCGGTGACAAGTGTAAATCCTCGGGTTCATGCAGGTATTTGGTTTACTCGTGTCTCCCAGGGAAAGGCAAGGAAGGCTGGCTTTGTCCACACGGGTGCTGCGCACAGTGGGGGAAGGAGCCGCTTCACGGCAGCAGCTTGGACCTCCAAAGCCACATGTCTTCATTTTCTCTTCATGGAAGTAAAGGCCGTCATCTCTCCACCAGCTGCAGCGTCTCCCACGCTTCTTCGTGGGGATGTGCAGGTCCTTGGGGGGAAAAGGAGGAGGAGCCTGAACCCGTAGGTGGGCAGAGGCCACACTCTCTAAACAGGGAGGAGAGACTCATAATATTGGAGTGATTTTAAAAAAACCAGTCCAAGAGATTTAAACAGGCAAGCACCCTGGGTTTTGAAGATTTGAGGAAGCCTCCCCCCGGCATAATTGGCTGGGTGTGTTTAGGCCTCCTATGCAATGACCTTTAAAATAAATACAACCCACACATGGATACTAGATAAATTATTTCCAATTTAATCTTCAGGTGAATCTATGAATAATAATGCATCTCAGCACTGCAACAGAGGATATCGAAAACGCCGGTCACCAGGCTGGTGGCTCTGCTTCTGATTTCCTTGATTTTGACACACGGCGATGTATTCCAAATAGACACCCAGGAAAGAAGAGAAATATTTTTTCAAATTGCAGAACTCCATAAATATGCAAATAACCAAACTGCAAATGTAACATAGCATTTCTATTTTATTTTTCATTGTTTTTAAAATTTTGTTTCTAAAGTCAACTTCCTGATAATCTGTGTAATTCCACCTGTACACCACAGAAGTCATACCTGGTTTATTTGTAAGATGTACCTGGTACTTGAAAAACATTTTCCTCTGGAAACAGTGTGATAAACAGCAGCCCCACCATGCAACAAAGGCTGGCCACACCCTGGAGAGTTCCTGGTGACCCTGAGGAGTGCAGCAGCCAGAAAGCCCTGCTTGTGAAGGACAGAAATCACACCACCTCCCCACAACGTGAGAGCAGCTGGCCAACACAAAACAGAAGCAAAGAAGGGGCTATGCGTTGGGAAAGTCAGAACAATGGACTTGATCGTGACAGGATAGCAGGTGTCCCAGTCGTATTTCAATTTCTCTCCAACAGGCTGGGGCTAGTCTCCCTGTGTCTCCAGGAGACCGAAGACCAGGGATTCATGAACTCCAGGCTCCAATCCCAGAACTTCATCTTAGACATGGGGCCAGGTGGTCACCAAGCCCAGGTTCCAATCCCAGGACTCCGTGTAAGACATGGGACCAGGTGGTCACCAAGCCCAGGTTCCTGTCCCAGAACTCCATCTGAAACACAGGACCAGGTGTCCCCAACCCCAGCTCCTCTCCTAGATCTTCCAGAATAGGAGCGAAGTGGTGGCCTCCCTCTGGGTTAAAGTCTGCAGCATTTCAGGAGATTTCCGTGGCTGTCCGGCTCTTTCCGTGGTTGCCTGGCTCTTTCCATGGGACCATAAGAAAGGGTCCCTGGTCAGGGGGCAGTCATGATCAGCCACTCCCGGAGATGTGGAGAATCAGGGTGGGCAGAAACGCCTGGCTCATGTCCTTCAAAATCTCACCGAAGTCTGTTCGTTCCTCACACCTGCTGCACTGGCTTATCTCCCGGGCACCCAGGATGCAGAAGGGAAATGTACGGCGTGTTCACCTGCAAACCTGCCACATGGGAGAGGCCTCCAGACAGCAGGAGCCCCGTAGGCCCCGGTGGAGGAAGGAGGACGGAGCTGGGACCCCTCGGGTCATCATCGGTCTTGGTGAGAAGCTGGTGCTGCAGGTATGAGGAAGAAACAGATGTCGGGGGACGGTGGGAATTTCAAACCTCTTTCCTCTGACTTCACCCACCGGAAGCAAGGGAGTGGGAGGTGCCTGGAGTCATGGAAGCTGAGCCCAGGTCCCACCCCGTCCATCACGGGTGTCTGTGATGTTTCCTGGGCTGCTGTGGCCAGATGTCTTTGTTGTTTGTTTTGCCACCACAGACACACACACACACATGCAGACACACACAAACACAGACACACACACACACAGACACACACACACAGACACACACACACAGATACACACCCACAGACACACACACAGACACAGAAACACACACACAGACACACACACACAGATACACACCCACAGACACACACACACGCNACACACCCACAGACACACACACACGCACACACACACACAGATACACACCCACAGACACACACACAGATACACACCCACAGACACACACAGACACAGAAACACACACACATAGACACACACACAGACACACACACAGACACACACACAGATACACACCCACAGACACACACAGACACAGAAACACACACACATAGACACACACACACAGACACACACACAGATACACACCCACAGACACACACAGACACAGAAACACACACACATAGACACACACACACAGACACACACACACACAGACACACACACACAGATACACACCCACAGACACACACACACGCAGACACACACACACACACAGATACACACCCACAGACACACACACACACACACGTGCTTCCAGAAACAGCCACATACATCACATGTGGTTTCCTATGGACGTTTTACTCCTACGTGGTGGATCCCCAACGTGTGACTGCAGCGTCTTGGTGGAAACATATTTTTGCTTTACCCACCACCCCCTGCCCACCACAAGTACACACAAAAGAGAATGGGTTGGTGGCATCAAAGGGCATGGGCGTCATTTTCCAGATTGCTTCCCAAAATGCCGTCACAACTTAAATGTACAACTTAATATTAGAAACAGTAACGTTCTCCCGGCCAACAGGAGACCTTATGCTTCCTCTTATTTTCTTTAGTCTGAGGGTGATAAAACACGTGCTTTCTTTCACTGGCAAATCTCTGCACAGCTGTGTGTTGGGACATCTTTTTCAGACATTTGTTAGTTTGTTGCTTTTATTCTTTGCCAGCTTTCTAATAATATATGTTTCTTGGATATTACAAATAATAATCTCACAGGTAACACCATTTACATTAAAAAATATTTTACCGATATGTTACTTTTATATTGGCTTGATATAAAGTATCTTTTTGCCATCAGAATACTTGAATCAGTATCTGAGCACAAATGACTTTCTTTTATGGCTTCTAAATCCCTTATTTGGATCACGAGGTCAAGAGATCGAGACCATCCTGGTAAATACGGTGAAACCCCGTCTCTACTAAAAATACAAAAATTAGCTGGGCATGGTGGCGCGTGCCTGTAATCCCAGCTACTCAAGAGGCTGAGGCAGGAGAATTGCCTGAACCCAGGAGGCGGAGGTTGCAGTGAGCCGAGATCGCGCCATTGCACTCCAGCCTGCGGAACAGGAGCGAAACTTCATCTCAAAAAAAAAAAAAAAAGAATCATTTCTGGGGCTGGTGCGGTGGCTCATGCCTGTAACCCCAGCACTTTGGGAGGCCGAGGCGGGAGGATCACTTGAGGTCAGGAGTTTGAGACCAGCCTGGCCAACATGGTAAAACCCTGTCTCTATTAAAAACATAAAAATTAGCCCGGCGTGGTGGCAGGTACCTGTAATCCCAGCTGCTCAGGAGGCTGAGGCAGGAGAATTGCTTGAACCCAGGAGGTGGAGGTTGCAGTGAGCTGAGATTGCACCACTGCACTCCAGCCTGGGTGACAGAGTGAGACTCTCTCCAAAAAAAAAAAAAGAAGAAGAATTTCCTTCTTTGTGGATTGCTGCAAAACCTCCAAGGTTCTGGATGTGAATATCATTATTGTTATTACTGTTTAAGTCTTGAGTTCACTTGGCGCTCGTGTTGGTATCTACAAAGGTTTGATATTGGGGACTGACTCGTTTCCATCCAGATGGGCCCCTCTGTGCAGGCCACGCTCACGAGGGGAGCCATTCCTTCCCCCTGGATTGGACGCCATTCCTGTCACAAATCAGAGCCCATAGATGAGCTTCTGCTTCTTGGTTCTCTGCTTCCCCCGATTCCCTTTTCCATTCCTGGGCTTGTACCATATTGATCTGATTAAAGCACCTTGGAAATAAGTTATCGTTTTCACATCAGGCAATTTTACAATTACTGTTCTTTCTTAGCATTTGTTGGACAATTCTCGGGAATTTATTATTCCCTATAAACTTTCAGTTTCTTAAATAAGACACCTGGTAATCTCACTGGAATCACATTAAGCTTTTACATTAAGACTGGAAGAACTGCTGTCTTAGGAGATGAGGCACTTCCCTACAAGGACGAGCTATCTCTCCATGATTTCAGATCTTGTTTTATTTCCCTTAATAAGACTTTCCATATAGTCCTATTATATGTAAGACTATAATATAATATATCATATATCTTGTACAAGGTTAGTCTACCCCTAACGTCATATAGTCTTGCACCTTTATTTTCATGATAGGTTCCTGCGCATTTTATAGTTTTGTGCAACATATGTTTCCTCATTTCCATTCCTAGGTACTTATTTCCAGTATAAGAAAAACTATTGATTTTTGCAAGCTCATCTTCTGCCAGGCGACCTCAGCCACATGGAGCAAACATTTCTTTCCGAGTCAATACTGGTGATTTGTGTTTTCCCTGACTATGAGCCAGCTCCTCCAGATTTCAAATTTGTGACTATACAGTTGTACAGAGAATTCCATTTTAAAATATATTTTCATTAATCCTACAAATGTTTATTGAATACCCACTTTACGTAGTAATAATCCCCTCTTAAAATCTATAAAATGTACATGGTCACACTCTTATTTTTTTCTTGATTAGATTTGCTAGATATTTGTCTATTTTACGTCTTTTAAAAGAAATAGCTATTTAATTTATTTATAAAGCCACTTCATACATCTCTTCTAATCTACTATTTCTTCTGTACTCAGGAATCCCAATTTCTTTACCTTTACTTTGTTATTCTATTTCTGGCTTGAGTTGAATACTTGGTTCGCCTAATTTCGCCTTCCGTGTTAAACACTGAGATGTGGAAAGTTTGGCCTCTCGCTCTAAGTGCGGGTTCGCCCGCCATGTGTGGCAGCTGGAAACTTGTGTTTCCTCCACCATCGTGGCAAATCTTCCTCGGCCTGAACTCATCACTGTGAATGTCTGAGGCCTGACGGGCCGGGGATGTTGACGACGGGGCCCCCTCAGTCCAACCGCCTCCAGAGCTGGTTTGGGGCAGGAGTGGGTGTGGAGGCGGCTCCTGCCCTGTGCTGGGGCCGGGAGGACTCAGCCTTGGGGGCTCTGCAGGTTCTGCTCCTCCCCCAGGAAGAAAAGCCTGGGAGGGAGCTGGTGCAGGGCCACGTCGAGCTGAGAAGTAGGGGCCGAGCCCTGGCCAGTCCTGCACCTGCCCTTCCTGTGCCCACCGGCCAGACGTCTCTGCAGCTGGCCTGAGCTGTCACAATGTCTTCAGGAGTTTTCTGAGATAGACTATAATGTGGAATTTTTGCTCTCTTTATTCAATTTGACTAGTAAGAAATGAAGTATGCTTTTCAGGAAAACTGCCTTGCCTCCCCAACACTTATTTTTTCTATTAACATCAAACTTTACTCCATTGGGGTTCGAATTTGGTCCACAAAATGTCTGCCTGGTGGAACTGAGGTTTTCTTTGTGCCTTTTTAGTGTTCATTGTCCCCAGTGTTTCACTGGGCCGGGGAGCTGCCAAGCACTGTTTGCTTCTGAGGGAAAACTTGTATGTAACTTACATTATTGTTTCATTTGCTTACTTTTGTCTGTCTTTCCAGCTGCGATGTAGTCAGTATCGTGAGCACAGGAGACAGGACCTGATTTATTCACAATGACAGCCCGGGTTCTTAAAAGAGCACCCCACACAAAGCGAACATGCTGAAAACCCCTGAGCAAAGAGTGACCCCACGAAGCAAGCTTACCAACACAAGCCCACAGGCCAACATTTGGAATTATTTCTCTACTTTATCTATCAATGATTTTAAAAGATGTTGCAAGCTCTTACTAATAATTTAGTTAAATTTCCTTTTGAATTTCTATCTGGTATCATCTGGATATGTTTTTATGCTAAATAATCCCGCCGCAAACCTTGGCGAGACGCCCTGCTTCCCTGACACAGCATCAGTGGTGCCAGACTTTCCCTCCTACTGTGAACAAGCTGGAAACTAGAAAAACACATGAAACAATTGATTTCGGATCTTGACTAACAGGTAGCCCAGGAATGGAAATTCCCCGAGAGAAGATAACGAATGCGATGAGGCTGCCGTTGCTCAGCCTTCTGCCTGGAGCTGACCCACCGTCCAGAGGAAGGTCAGGCACAGCGCAAGGCCCACTGAGTTGAGGATACAGAGACCCGTGTTCTGAGATGCTGAGGTGGCTAAAATTTGGGGGAAAGAACGACATCGAGAAAGCATCTATGCAGAGAGAGGGCTCCAGAAACCGGCACGGGGCTCCCTGATCCTGTGGCTGAATATGGGAGTATGCAGACAGAAGGCAAAATTCCGTCAGGCTCTCCTCGAGATCCTAGGGTCCATACACTCAATAATTCCAAGAATCCAAGCAGGGCTGGGGCTCACTGACGTCTCCATCAGCCCAAGGAGACAGGACCTGGTGAACACACGGTGTCCTCCATGGCTAACCCAGCCTCCCAGGACCTGTGCTCTGGAGTCTTCAGATAAAGCCTAGGAGAGACCAGTGTGGCCTGAAGGTAACACAAATGTCACTGAATCAAAACTCGAAACTCTTTCAAGGAAGACAATAAAACACAAAAACTCATCAACAAAATAATCGCAGTGTTGGGCATCCACTTAGGAATCAGTAACCATGTTAGCAGACGGAAAATATGACTTGTAACCCCAAGAAAAGTTAGTCAACAGAAAAATACCCAGAAATAACGGAGACGTTGGACTTTTCAGACAAGGATGTAAAAACAGCTATTACAAATGTGTTTAAGGATTTTAAAGAACACAGGATCATAATGAAGAAAGAAAAAGAAGAAATGAATACAACCACTCACGCTAAACAACACAATATTCACCATGACTAACACACTCACCAGACTTAGGAGCAGATAAAACGCAGAAGAAGCAAATACAGTCAAGCTTGAACACATAGCAATGGCAATTATCCAAGGCAAAACATATCGAGAAAAGAAAGAACAAAATAATTAACAGAGCCTCAGTTACATATAGTAAAATATCAATGTAACTTGCCCATAGCTGAAGTTCCAAGAAAAAAGGATACAGAAAAATATTGGAAGACATAGTAGACTTATTTTTTTTTTCTAAATTTGATGCAAACTTTAAACTCTCATGTAAAGAAACGTGTTCTCACCAGCCTGGTGTAGAACAAAAAGAAGGTCAGAAAGAATGGTAGCTGTAATTGATTGAAACACATCAGACATAAAATCCGCCTGTGCACCTGAGGCTCAGAAAGTCACCAATTCTTGGCTCTGAAACTAAAGAGGGTAAGGTTCAAATGTTTCTCTTTCTCCTTTTAGCGAAAAAATTGAAGAAAGAAAATTTTTGTTGAGAGAAAATTTCCAGCTATTACCCAAAAATGAAGTTAGAATTAGAAAGTCATCGTCTTGCAGCTCTTAATGACATAATTGATCTATTCAATAATCACAAATGGCTGCTTTCCACATTCACGAAGTAAAATGCTGGTTGGGGTGGGAGCCGGCTAAGTCTGACCTTGCCAATCTTATTGTCATTAAGGCCTAATGGCTTCCTGCTCTGAAGCAAACACTGGTGCCACCTGCAAGGAATTCTTAAAAAAAAAAAAAAAAAGTGAACGAGAATCAAATTGAGCCTCAGATCAGTTGAGCAGTTTATATGACATGCAAGTCAAATGACACGAGTTTCTCCAACAAATGAACCATATAAACAAAAATGAGCTTCTGTCGAAAATAAAAACCTGAAAACATATAGCCACCAAACTCAAAGAATAAACTAATTTTTAAAAGACTGCTTTGAGACAGTAATGACATTTTGAATGTGAATTTTGAATTTCCATTGGAAATTATAAAATAAGAAATTACTGTAACCTTTGTTAGACGTAATAATAGCATGGTGTGCTTTGCAACAGATGGGTGGATGGATGGTGGATGGATGGATGGTGGATGGATGGTGGGTGGATGGGTGGATAGATGGTGGATGGATGGTGGATGGATGGTGGATGGATGGTGGATGG
>NW_016107644.1:2231182-2237071 GCF_001604975.1 Cebus imitator
GGATGGATGGTGGATGGATGGTGGATGGATGGTGGATGGATGGTGGTTGGATGGTGGATGGATGGTGGATGGTGGATGGATGGTGGATGGATGGTGGATGGTGGATGGATGGTGGATGGATGGATAGATGATGGATGATGGATGGATGGATAATGGATGGATGGTGGATGGATAATGGATGGATGATGGATGGATAGCTAGATGGTCAGAAAGATACATATAGATACTGTGTTTTGTATTCTTTTCAGTAAAGATGCATAATCAAGTATTTATAGTTGAAATGACATGATGTCCAGAATAAGCTTTAAAATATTTGAAAAAAAATTGGAAAAATAGGTGAAGAACACTGTTTGATGCTGTTGTTTTTTGAGCTGGGCTGGTGCAGCTCAAATCTTTGAAATTTTTATAATAAAAAGTTGAAATATTTTGTTGAATTAAAAAATAAATTAATACATTGTGCCACAAGGCTGTGCTGAGACATCTACCTTAAATATAAAGAACTGGGAGTCAGTGAATGTCATTAGCCATTAAAATTATGCTATTTGATAAAAAAATTAAAGGAAGGAAGATGGCTACAGCAAAAATAAAATTATTGCACATAATGAATGAGTGAATGAATGGAGAAACTCAGCCTTGACCCCCGCTGTCACTACCGTAAAATGGGTGCATAGGAGTCTAAAGTTCCTCTTAGCTCCACTCGCGCTTCTTGGATTTCAGCTGGAAAAGAATGTGGAAAAGCTTCGAGGATGCATCTCTAGGCTCTGTCATTAAATGGGTGCTGGTCCATCTCACACTGCTGTAAGGAACTACCTAAGGCTGGATGATTTATAAAGAAAAGAGGTGTGTTTGGCTCACAGTGGTGCAGGCTGTGCAGGAAGCCAGCCGCGGAGGCCTCCGGAAACTTTCCATCACGGCCGACATGAAGGCGGAGCAGGCAGAGCAGAAGGACCCGGGGAGGAGGCGCCACACTTCTGAACAATCAGATCTGGAGAACTCACTCACTGTCACAAGAACAGCAAGGGAAAGTCGGCCCCAGGGATCTAATCGCCTCCCACCAGGCCTCTTGTCCAACATGGGCGATTACGATTCCACGTGAGATTTGGGTGGGGACACAAATCCAAACTTATCATAAAGAAATCTTTTAAAGCACACAAAAAAACTCCATCTAGGAACTTTGCATTACAGTCCATGTGATGTGATGTAGAATCCCATGGGTAAGCCTAATCAAAGTAGAGAACTCAGGGTGTGAGATCGTGTGGTCTGCAGGGCCCCTGACACAGCGCTGACGACGTCTGTGTGTCCAAGGGCCCCGCTCCAGGATGGCACGGCGTGGGCACTGGGCAGGTGGCATTCGCTGGGATGTGGCACGCACACAGGGCAGAAACTCGTGGCGTGTTCGCGGTGTTTTGTCAGCCGTGGCAGGTGCTCCATGGCTTTTGCTGAAGCTGAGTGGATGTTAGAGTGACGGAATCTGGACCTCTTGAATCTGTGGATGGGCCTGGGCTTGCCTGCTCAGAAACGGTGGAGAGGATGCATGAGAGAGTCCTTCAAATATTGGAGGAACTTTCAAGTACAAGAAATAGAGAGTTTGTGTGTGTGTTTCTCTCCAGGGGCCAACCAGAAATCTAGAAGGTTCAGGAAGTAAGAGAAAGATTGAATGTACCAATGCCATTTCTTTGTGTTTAACTTGTGCTGTGAGAGGTTTTTCCTAATCATCTTATCCCTGCGATGACACCGTGAGCTGCTTCTGTTTGGAGACTGATCTCACTGAGGCCGGGGAGCAGCAGCAGAATACGCTCCTGCAAAGAATTTGCTAGAGCAGATTCAAGGACAGGCGAGCGTCTCCAAGTGGAGATTCTGAGATTCTCCCCGAGAAAGCAGGAGGTGATCAGGTACAGGCGCGCGCGTGTGTGTATGTGTGTGTGTGTGTGTGTGTGTGTGTGTGTGTGTGTGTGTGAAGGAGACACAGACAGAAAGGGGGAGATTGAGAGGCACTGAGGGGAAGGAGGGAAGGCGGGGAGAGAAGTGTCGCACTGTCCTTCTGGTCTCAGGCCTGGGCTGGTGAAGATAATCCCTTTATTAATATGTAAAGAGAGATGACAGGAGATGTATCACAGGAGCAGAGCTTCAGGAAAGCATCAATAGACACAGACAAAACCCAGGACCTTTGTTTTTTAGGACCCTTTGACACAAAACCCAAACAAACACTGTCCCCTTGAGAACCTGCACATATTTGACTTTTCTGCACAGAAACCAGGTGATCTAGGGCCGTATCCTTCTCTACTATTTTTGGATTGTAAATTCTGCTTGTATTGTCCCATTCCTTGTCTGTGTTTTTAATACATAATTGAATATACATGTTGGCTGCAGTATTTGAATCCCTAATGCTAAGGATAATAAAGTAAATGATGTTACATAAAGATGCGTTATTAATTGGCAGCTACCATCTCTGTAATGTTCTGGCAAGCACTGAGGTGCGATGAATTAATCTCACATACATTTTTTGTTCTTCAGTGTTTCAAGAGCTCTTCAGTGGTGTCCCCAGCGGCATCTCCCTGCAACTGGGGACCAAGTTCTGAAAACAGCAGGTTCGGTCGGGCACGGTGACTGAGGCCTGTCATCCCAGCACTTTGGGAGGCCAAGGCAGGTGAATCACTTGAGGTCAGGAGTTTGAGACCAGCCTGACCAACATGGTAAAACCCAGTCTCTACTAAAAATACAAAAATTAGCCAGGTGTGATGGCGCGCACCTGTAATCCAGCTACTCAGGAGGCAGGAGAATCGCTTGAACCTGGGAGGCGGAGGTTGCAGTGAGCTGAGATCGTGCCACTGTACTTCAGCCTGGGTGACAGAGCAAGACCCAGTCAAGAAAGAAAGAAGGAGAGAGAGAGAGAGAGAGAGAGAGAGAGAGAGAGAGAGAGAGAGAGGAAAAGAAAAGAAAGAGAAAGAGAAAAAGAAAGAGCAAAAAAAAAGGAAGGAAGAAGGAATGAAACAAGAAGAAAGAAAATAAAAGAAAACAACAGACTCATATCTGTGCCGTCCCCTGGATCTGTGACGTGACCACAGACAGGGAATTCCCCCACCCAGGCTGTGACTCGTGACTCGGCCCCAGCCTGACCTTGGGGTGATGGGAACCGAGCTGTCAAAGCTCCCAGGGCTGCCGAGTGCTCATGACGTGCAGCATTCCAAAGGCGAAGTGGACACGCCCTGCCGGTGGACAGGCGAGCAGAGCAGCCAGTGTCCTCTTCACTGTCAGGGCTTCTTCCCGGGGCTGCCGGTGTGCGCACTTTGCTACACCCTTGTGTGGTCTGGTGCGCACCCAGAGGTGGGGTGCAGAGATGGCAGTTTTGGGGGCGAGGGAGGTGTCAGCTTAGCTCACTGCAGCACTGCAGCCTCAGGACAATTAAGCTCTCGGTGATGAGCAGAGCAGGACGGATTCCGTCCGTTGGGAAGTTGCGGGTAGGAGCTGCCTGAGCTGGGGGAGCAAGCATGGAGCCTTCCTCCAGAGACAAGATTGAACAGCCCCTTGCCTCACTCTGATTTGCATTTTCTCCCCGAAGTTAAGGCTGAGCACTTGGAAAACTGGCCCTGGGTAGGAGAGGCATCTCCCACAGCAGGAAACATGCAAAGGAGGAGGCCAGAAGGTCTCCCGCTGTGGACAGGACAGGGTTGCCGGGAGAACTGCCATGTCCTAAGAGGCTGGGACGGGCGTCAGCGCCAAGGCCAGCTCCCTGCCTCCAGCTTCTGAAACCTGCACTCACAGGTTCTGGGCAGGGCGAAAAGGAGACGGAGGCTTCATTCTGTCCCCCACTGAGGCTGCACGAAGCCCACCTCCGTTCCACGGGGATCCTCCTCCCTGGGCGTCCATGGCCGTTGCACAAATGATGACTCAGAAATCCTTCCTGGCCGTTGAGGTGAGAAGCACGCCGGCTGCCTCCCGTCACACGCACCTGTCCGCCTGCCAGCAGGACCCCCGCAGCACGCCCGCATCAGGGGGAGCTTGCAGCCATCTGTAGAAGGAAAGTTAATCCCTGAGATGGAGAAAAGTTGGTGAAGACTTTCCATGCGCTTTTTATTTCATCCACACTGAAGCTTTTATTAATTTAGTGGGGCTTCTTAATTAAAGGCTCAATGAATAATTGAAATGTAGTTTTGATTATGCTGAAGTTGGTGCCATTTTGAGTTGTAATTGTAACTAATAAATTAGTTAAATAGGTGAGATGATGAAATCCCGTCTCAAGGCGGGGCACTCATCATTTCAAGAATTTATCTGCATGTCACTCAGGGGATTTATGCAGGAAAAAATAGAAGATCAGAAGAAAACCCAGAACCGAGCCTGATTAATCAGCTACCTCCCCGCTAAGTGCTGGAGCTCACTAACAATTCACCGTCACCCCAGTGTGAGAAGAAGGAGGAGCAGCACTCACTCCTCCCAGGAGCCCTGTCTGACTTCTCCCTCAAGTCCAAAGAACTGGAGACGGGAAAGGGTGTGGGCGTCACCGTTTATTTTATGAGGGTTTGTTGGGGTCCACTTTCCAGGGCCTGGATCCGGCTGTGGATGAAATCACCATTGGCCCCGCCTGCTGGGAAAGGGCAGACCCTGAGGGAAGCTTCAGCCGTATTCCACGGTTTATGCCCACGGTCAGGGCCACGAGCAAAATTAAGGCAGGAGGGAAGAGTGAGCCAGGCCGGGGCCAGAGCTGGTAATGGGGGAGGAGAATGTTTGAGCAGCCTCCAGAAAGAGCTGCGGATGTATGTGGTGGAGGCGTCACCTTCCAAGGAGGTCCTTGTGCCTGGGGCCACCCCCTCCTCCCTCCACAAGTCTGGGTCAACTGCAGCTGTGAGCCCCCCTCCCACCCCTTCCCTGGCACAAATGAGCCAGGAACCCATGAGAGGAGAGGCCCTTGCTCATCCGATGAGATCCCGGAAGGATTGCAGGGCTCCATGACTTAATAAGCCCATTAGAGCCAGAGCAAAGCAACAGATGATGAGTTATTCACCCCAGGAGCCAGCCAGTTGCAGAATAATCTAGGCCCAGGAGAAGGCCCTTTGCCCCCAGATTCCTGGGCTGATGCGCACCCCTCCCCGGTGGGGGCACTACCAGAGCCGCCCTGTTCCCCGCGCGATGAGCCAAGATGTCATTCGCACCTCTGGCTGCAGCACACTGCGTGGACCTACGGTGTGCACACGTGGGTCTTTGCCATTCCTGTCTATTACAGCCATCCTATTCCCCAGGGGCCTCTGAGGAAGGTGCGAAGCCTGTGCTGGTCTTGATTCCCTGAAGCGGCCGGCTGCCATGACAGCAGACATAGCAGGAAGGTATTGTCAGCACTATTGTCAGTAGAACGTGACCTCCTCGCGGGGTGGTTATTTGAGCATCTCAGTTTTGCCCGCTCATCGTCTGAAAGCCTGTGCCACAGAACCACTTGACCTGCACATGAACACACAGCTCCCCAGACTCCGCCCCAGCTGGGATCCCGGGCCCAGGAACCTGCATTTCATGAGGAGCCTGTGGCTTTTAAACACGGGCAGTTGGAACCATGGACACGTGCTTTCCTCTCCCGCTAACCTGTGGGGTGTTTGGGGCTGTAGCCGATCCCTTCAGTATACGTGTCATTAACACGGTATAGCACCATGAAGGGTTAATGCCGCGTTTCTTCACCCAACTATGGCATAAAGCTCACAGAGGGTGGAATCACCTCCCAGGTGCAGGTGAGTCTCCTCCCAGCATGCACCTCCTGGATGGCAGCGTGGATTCCCCACAACCTCACTCGGCATCCCCGGGAGGTGAAACACCTCTGCAGGTGACACCACGCCCAACACACCATGCAGGGGCAGAACCAAGGCTGGGGGGTCAGAGACGCGAGGGTGACCCTGGGCTCTGCTGGTG
>NW_016107644.1:2237616-2251429 GCF_001604975.1 Cebus imitator
CTTCCTTCAAGGAAGCAGGGAAGAAAACCGCTGAGTCTTAGACCTCCTCTCGGCTCAGCTCTCCCGACAGCTTGGGACAGACTTTGTCTCTAACAGCCCTTTATCTGCACAGCTCGGTGCTGTGTGATGGGACTCTCCCGACGTGTGGCGGCGGGGGGCTCGGAGGCAAATCCAGCCCTTTGGGTCATCTTGGAAAATCGTGCAAACTCTTAACTATCAAGTTGGGCTAATTACGGTACCTGCCTCACAGGCTCAGGTGAAAATTGAATTCATTGCTCCATTAGGAGAAATTCCCATCACAGAGGAGCCCAGCGAGAGCTGGGTGGCCGTTCAGGTGGTCACCTGGTAACCCACCTCGCTTCGGTGCCCAGTGTCACACCTCTGCACCTCGAGCACAGACTGGAGCACGACGCACTTCCTCCTCTTGAGGAGCTCCCCTCAGAGAAGAGAAAATGGTAACCCTTTGAGGAAGCCCACACAGCCAGGGAAGGATGCCAGGGAGGGCCGGGGCGGACATCTGTCCAGCCAGGACCGAGGGGCTCCTGAATGTGGGCGTCAGGCTCAGAGCAAACAAGACCCATGGCAAAGAGCCAGCAAGTTCCTGCTGGCCTCTCCAGGTCCCCCCTTTCCTCTCCAGGTCCCCCCTTTCCTCTCCAGGTCCCCNCCCTTTCCTCTCCAGGTCCCCCCTTTCCTCTCCAGGTCCCCTCTTTCCTCTCCGAGTCCCCCATACCCTGCGTCCTCCCTGAGTCCCCTGTCTCCCCTCCTCTCTGTGTCCTCCCCATCCCCTCCATGTTCCCCCCACCCTGTCCTCTCTGAGTCCCTCTGTCCCTCTGGCACCCCAGCTTCATCTGGGCACACACAGGAGGCCCCTCTGCTCAGCTGTGAGCCACCACCTCTGTCTCCGAAGGCCGTCACGGCCATGCAGGTCAGCACCACAGCCTCTGAGCTATGCTGGCAGGAGGCCATGGGCAGGGAGGGGAATGAGGGATTCCCCCAGAAGGAAGGGTGAGGGCGGCTGGGCTGACATCACTGGCATCAGCGCAGGTTCCTGGAGTGAGGGTCAGGGGTCAAAGAGGAAGGAAGGGACCAGAGGACAGGAACAGAGCTCCAGGCCAGGGTAAGCACTGGGGTGAGGACGTGAGACTGGGAGAAACAGAGAGACAGAGACAGGGAGAGACAGAGGCAGAGAGAGACAGAGACAGGGAGACACAGAGACAGAGGCATGGAGAGACAGAGGCAGGGAGAGACAGAGACAGGGAGAGACAGAGGCAGGAAGAGTCAGAGACAGACAGGGAGAGACAGGGGCAGAGACAGAGACAGGGAGAGATAGAGGCAGAGAGACAGAGGCAGGGAGAGACAGAGACAGAGACAGGGAGAGACAAGGGCAGAGATGGAGACAGACAGGGAGAGACACAGGCAGAGAGAGAGAAACAAGTAGAGAGAGGAAAAGAGACACAGGAAAGGGGAGGGGGTGGAGGTGGCTTGCAACTCCTGGGGTTTGCACCAGAGCAGCTGAGGCCAGTGCCCACAGGTAGGAGGGCCGTGGAGGCCCCAGCTCAGCGAAGCTGGGTGCCCAGAACTGCTCTGGGCCGGGGGCGGGCAGGGCGTGTGTGCTGCTGAGATGCTCCCAGCGAGAGGCCGCTGTGCTGGGCGCCTCTGAGGCTGCCACACGAGACCTTGGGACCACGTGCCATGAAGACAACGTACCCTCTCCCTTGCCTCGCTGAAGGGCCTGGGTGCCGGTTCCTCCACTCCCCAGGGTGAGGGGAGCAGAGGCAACCAGAGGAGAGACCCAGATGGCAGCTGCTGCCCTCCCGACACCAGCTCCTGATGCCCGCCCCGGCCCTGCACACCTGGGAACGCGGATGATGAGGCAAGTTTTAAATTCAAGCTCCATCTTTTGCTAATAGCTCTTCAGATGTGCAGTGTTAACAGAGGGCTCTGTGAGTGCTTCCCCTTCTGCCGAGCTGGGAAATTACAGAAAGCCCGTTTTGTGTGCGGAGGAGCTGCACCTCCATCCCGCCTCTCCTGCCGGGCTGTGTCTGGAAGATCCTCAGGGGGTGAAATGGGGTGAGATGGGCCACAGCTCCGTCACCACCTCGACCTCAGACTAGCTCAGAGGCCTTTGTGTTCACGGGGAGGGGTCTGCGTGCTCAGAGGCTTATTTAAATGGGTTCGCCCCTGCACACGCAGAATCTAACCTCACGCTGCGACTAAATGCATTCCCACTTCGAATGCTCACCACAGACGAGCCCGCCTTCCTTCCAATCCCGCCCCACGGGTGCTGGGACCCACGCAGCCCTCTCCCCTCGCAGAGGCCGGGTCGTGCATTCTCACGAGGTCATCGAACTGTTCCCGTTTCCACATCTCTATAACTCAACACCTGATTATGGAATATTCCTCCTAGGACCACTGCTAGGGTAGGGCGTTTGTCCCCCAAACCCCATGTGGAGATGTGATCACTGGCGTGTGAGGTGGGGCCTGGTGGGAGGTGCCTGGGTCATGGGGTGGATTTCTCAGGAATGGCTGGTGCTGTCCTCAAGCCGGGGGGTCTCACTCTGCAGGGGCTGTTGTTAAACAGCCGGGGGTCCTCCTCCTCTCTCACCTCCTCTCTCGATGCACGATCTGGGCACACAGTCCCCCTTCCTCCACGAGAGGAAGCCCCCTGAGCCTCCCCAGGACCAGATGCCAGGGAAATGCTTCCTGCACCGCCTGCAGAACTGGCAGACAAATAAACCTCTTTTCTTGATGTATTGGGCAGCCTTGGGCATGTCTTTGTAGCACCACAAATGGACTAAGATGACCACTGATCCTTCGACGATTTTCCTGGCACTCTGAGACTCTCGAATGGACCGGAAAAGCATTCTATCCAATCGTCACAGTAAAGCTATGCAGGCTTTCTTCCTGAATTTCATTGAACTTTTATATTAGTTTTGGGAGAATTGGCTTTGGTTTTTCTATGAAGCCTTTCACTCCAAGAACATGGGATCACTGCTGTAATGAACTAAATGTTTTGTGCCCCCAAAATTCATATGTTGAAGCCCTGATCCCCAGTGTGAAGGTATTTGGAAGTGAAGCCTTGGGGAGGTTATTAGGGTCAGATGAGGTCAGGAGGGTGGGTCCCATGACAGAACTACTGCCTTTGTCAAAAGGTAGAACCTGGGAGGCAGAGGGTGCAGTGAGCCAAGATCGCGCCACTGCACTCCAGCCTGGGCGACAGAGCGAGATTCCCTCTCAAAAAAAAACAAAAACCTTCTAACTATTATTACATTCATATATTTTCTCTCTGTATGTGTTGATATCTTGCAGGATATTAGTAGATTCTTTTGGTTTCTAGCCATTTTTGCATGTAGAATGCTTAGAAACCAAATAGAGTTTATCATCTCACAAATTATAAATAGTCTGGATTATAGAGTTTATAATTTGTGATTATAAATGGATTATAAGTAGAGTTTACAATTTGTGAGAGTCTTCCTTTTTAAATTTGTTAAGGTTTACTTGGTGGCTAACGGCAATCCATTTTTTGGAATGTTCAGGTGATAGACAAAAAGGGGCGTTTTCCTGCTGCGGAACGTAAGTTATGTTGTACTGTTTATTGCTTGTTCCCTATGCTCTTTTTGATGTATTTTCTGCTTGGGATTCCGAGAGACATATGCAGACGCCCAATTCTGCTTCTATTTTTGTTCACATTATTCTGGATTTTCTGGTAATTTTTGCTCTGTACATTTAGTGGGTGTATAAATATATTTGCTACCCACTATATATTTATACAAATATAAATTAGCAGTTTACGTCAATTTAATAAAATTTCTTTTTTTTTTTTTTTTTTTTGGAGACAGAGTCTTACTCTGTCCCCCAAGGCTGGAGTGCAGTGGCATGGATTCACCTCATGCAAACTCCGCCTCCCGTGTTCAAGCAATTCTCCTGCCTCAGCTTCCCGAGTAGCTGGGACTACAGGCGTGCGCCACCACGCCCGGCTAATTTTTGTAGTTTTAGTAGAGACGGGGTTTCACCATGTTGGCCAGGTTGGTCTTGATCTCTTGACCTCACGATCCACAGACCTTAGCCTCCCAAAGTGCTGGGATTACAGGCCTGAGCCATCGTGCCAGCCCTTAAATTTCTTATAAATTGGACAATTTTTTGTTATGTAATCATCTACTTTCCCCTTGTCTGCTTTTAAGTGTATATTCTTCCAGGAATGAAGTTCAAATTGCCACTAATTTATATTTGACCTTTTTATGCTGGCTAATTTCAAGTGTTTCTTATAAGCCACGGAGCTGACTTTTGGGTTCGAACTCAGTCATTCATTCTTTCACTGAAAGGGGAATGTATTCTGTTCTCAGTAAGACCTCATCCATACTCTGGATTTTCTTTTCTCTTTCCTGTTTGTTTTATTTACTTTAAACTCTATGTTTCTGGAAACTTCCATCTCCTCTTTTCTGGCGCTATGCCAAGCCCCTGTGTGCCTTGTCTGTGTTTTCTTTCAAATTTGGGAATCCTACTTCATTGCCCAATTTATAAGAAATTTAATTAAATTGACACAAACTGTTGATTTATAATTATATAAATATGTAGTGGGTAACAAACAGCACACCCACGAGTGTACACAGCAACACTGGCGGCTCCTGTGCGTTCCTGATGTCCAGGCACGGGCATGGGCGCCACCATTCCTGTAGGCTCAGCATGTCCTTGTGAGCACCCCTGAGCACCCCTGGGCTGGCCTGCCGGACCAGGTCACCTCGGCCGCCCAGTGCAGGCCAACCCAGGTCATCGATCCTCAGGGACCAGGACGAGTGACGGAGTCCAGCTTAGGCCAGGGAACTGCCAGCCCACCCCCGCCAAAATGACTGTCCCGTCGTCCTGAGCTGAGCCCACTGTCCATATGCCCTGCCCCTGAGCTGCTTGGGTCTTTGTCATGTGCTGCGTTCATGGTGGCTGACAACAGAAACAGCGTCTGCTCCGGGCACCGCACACCAAACCCCCAATGCAGCAGTTCCAGTGTTCCTCAGACACTTCCCCCAAACATCAAAGAACTTACTGGAAAAATAAGTTTTATCGTTTTGTTCATAAAAGAAATCAGAGAGAAATGCTTTATTTCTAGTCTGCACACGGAAAATTAAATGAAATATAAATTCTTAATCAGATGCCCAGTAAAGCAGAAAGAACCTTCACTGCAGGCAGTAAATCGGCTTTGACATTTACAACTTCATTAAACAATGAAACAAAGTCACAGTTTTTGTGACTCGTAAAATATGACAGCAGTGGAATCCAACCCCAAATTTAAGCAATATTTAGACATTGCAAGAATATAAGATTGAGGCTTAAGGGGCTTAAGGGTTTTATCTCTGACTCGGAAAGTTAGCAAACTTTGTATTTATTAATATTCATTTGAATGAGCCATGACACTTCATTTTTGGCATGACAAGGAAGTTTCAGATGAAGGTTATGCTGGACTCGAAGTCCCCACATGGGGCCGCGTGACCGTCTGCTTTCCAAAAAGACATTAGTGCTCCTTGGAGGTTCAAATGGGTGCAAGCTTGGATCAACCTTCAAATGACAGCGTCTAAACCACACACCCTCTCCAGGTTCACAGACAACGACTCTGCCGGGAAATCGCCTGGCAGCTGACCGCACCATCTCCGGTGACCGCTCAGGTGTGCCGAGGACACTCTGGTTTGTCCTCATCATCCTGAGCTCTCTGGCCAGGGTCAGGAACAGGTGGGTTCCACAAACACCCAGGCCCGGCCAAAGCAGCACCCGGTCAGCAGGTGGCACCTCCGCCTCAGGCTACATTCCAGGAAGCCGGATGGAAGCCAGGACTGCTTTGGCACACACCCCACGCCTGGAGACAGAGAACCAGGAGGAGACCCCGACCTGGTATCAGGAAAAGAAGCAGGATCTGTGGACACCTGTGGGCCTCAGTGGGGGACTGTCAGGGAGCAACGGTGATATCCCCACAGTGGATACAGACGCCTCCCACTGTGATATCCACACCGTGTGGGTATAGACGCCTCCCACCGTGATATCACACCGTGTGGGTATAGACGCCCTCCCACCTTGATATCACACCGTGTGGGTTTAGACGCCTCCCACCGTGATATCACACCGTGTGGGTATAGACGCCTCCCACCATGATATCACACCGTGTGGGTATAGACGCCCTCCCACCGTGATATCACACCGTGTGGGTATAGACGCCCTCCCACCGTGATATCACACCGTGTGGGTACAGATGCCTCCCACCGTGATATCCACACCGTGTGGGTATAGACGCCTCCCACCGTGATATCCACACCGTGTGGGTATAGACACCTCCCACCGTGATATCCACACCGTGTGGGTATAGACGTCCTCCCACCATGATATCACACCGTGTGGATATAGACGCCCTCCCACCGTGATGACATTTCTGATCCCTGATCCCTTATGGAGGACACACTGGGCCTGGAGCCGGCCTGCGGACTCACCACCTTCCATCCTGCTCCGGGGGGCGGTGCTCCCTGCCACACCTCAAGCTCAGTGGTGAAAGAGTTCCGTGCAGGGTCCATTCCCATGGCCAGTGGACAATTGGGGACAGAGCATGCCAGTTGCCAAATGTGAGAAGTCGACGACCAGGCGGGACCCTAAACCGTGCAGGCACAGGGGAGAGGCCCTAACAGGGAAGAGGGCGGCGGCAGGATGAGGAGACGCATGCGAAAGACAGCCGGACCTGGGGATGTTCAGGCCCAGTGGAGGGTGGTGGGGTGCAGGGAGGGGCCGCCCTGGGACGCAGAGGACGCCTGGAGAGCCTCCAGGAACGCTGGGCACGGTCGTTCAACTCACGTCTCATCTTCTCTGTGGATTCTGCATACGGGACTCCATTCTGGGTGTTAAGTCCAGAAACTCAGGGACAGGCCAACTCCAGATCATCACCCACCCTCTGAACCCCATCCCCGGGGCCCGCAGGAGCCGATCAGCCCCTTCCCACAGATCCATAAACAACGGCCCGGCACACCATGGCTCCCTGGCCGATTTCTGAATCTCGGCCTGAAACTGACCCTCCACATACTGCACAGTCAGACACTCAACAGCACAGATCCTTGAGGCACCCCAAGGAGGCAGTTTCCGGGAGGTCTGCGGATGAATCTGAGACCAGCCTGGATCTTGGCCACGTGTTAAAGTCGACCGTTCCCACGGGGCCGTGCCCACCTGTTCAGACCCACACTGAAGTTCATCCCATCATTGAAAAGAGCTTCCGGCCTATGGAAAATCTGGCTGTGGCTTCTACCTTCTACCTTTTGATTTGTATTTTTCTTTTGAGTTGAATTTTTAAAGAGGATATTTATCCATTTTATAAAAAACAATAAGAGCAAATATTTAATACAATTCGCAGAATTCCTTCTTGACCATGGACAGGATGAACTTTGTGGGGGAATACTGGTAACAACAAGCATTTATTGGGTGGTTATTGCGGGCCAGGCAAATGCTATGTTCCACGCCAATCACCCATGGGTGCTTACGGTGAGCCATGGAAGGGCCTTCTATCCCAGTTTACACTTTGGGAAACTGAGGCCAGGAGAGGCTAAGTGACGCTCCGCAGGCCTCCAGGCGTCGGGTGGTCAGGGAGGAGTTGTTCGCGGACCTGCCTGACAAGACGAGGTTGGGGCTTCCTCCTCCTGCCGCCTCCCCTCCCCGTACCTGCCCTTTGGCGGGGTGGGCTGTCAGCACCGAGGGCAGGGCCCTCCCACCCATCGCCATGAGAGCCCCTTGCAGGGGAACTAACTCCCATTGAGTTGCAGAATCTATTTCTCCTCCCTGGACTCTGCTGGGACATTGGACAGCGTGGCCCCAGCAGAAACCTGAAGCTTGCACCTCAGAGCTTGGGCTGTCTTGGTTCACTGGGAGCCAGGAGTCCAGCCTGTGATGGTGCCGGAGCTGCTGCTGGGCAGGCCACAGTGGAGAGCTGAGACTGCCCACCTGCTGCTCTTCAGGCATGTGAGGGGGGCCAGCCTCCTCCTCCAGCCCAGGCCAGCAGGGACCCCACCAACCCAAGAACCCTGAGAAACAGCAGCTCTTGTGGGCTGAAGTCCCAGTGCCGGGGCTGCTTGTTACGCACCACGGGTAGCTCGGACGCTGAATGGCATGTGTGCCTCTGGCTGCCATCTGGAACACAGGGCTTCCCTCAGTTTCTCTGCTTCACCTTCATCTCCTGCTATTCAGGGATCTGACTGGCTCCAGCAGGACCAGCTCTTGCAGATGACGGGGAACCCACCTCCTAACTGCCTAGCAGGGTCTCGCATCCTGAGGCCACTGCGAGGCTGTGGAAAGGAAAGGAGGTTGGTCTGGGTGGGCACTGCATGCAGCCTGGCAGGGCAGGGGAGTGGGCAGACCCCCCCTGCCTGTCAGCGGGAGCTTCTGCTGGGGCCCTGACCTTCTCCCAGCCGCGTCCCACTGCTGTCTTCCCCCGCATCTTCCCACGGCTGCATCCTGGAAGGTACATCCTCCCTGCTGATTCCCTTGTGCCCCAGGAAATAAGGGAAAGGAGGCCAGCACCATCCTATGCAGCGCAGGCCAGAGGCACCTGCGGGGATGCTTGGTTTTGCTTCCTCCATTGAGTCAGGGGTTGCGTTCCAGGCCCAGCTCCTCCAGGCTACAAGCAGGCCCTCCCACGAAGCAGGGGTCCTCCTTGGAGCTGCCTCCCTGGGGTCCCCCAGGGCCTGGCCTCACCATCCTGTCTGCCACCCAGGACTGGCTGCCCCTCTGGCCCCAGCTGGACACCAGGGAAGTGGCCGGGGTCTGCTTCCCATGGCTCTGGGAGACCCAAGAAAGGGATCCCACCCAGGAAAGGCCCTCAGGCTGCCAGCCAACCAGCCCCACGCAGGAACGTTCCTCTGGGGCATCAGACCAGGCAGCTGAGACAGGGGTTTGTGCCTAAAGTGAGCCGTGAGGCCCTTCTTTGTAGCAGCCCCAAGTGGCACCAGCTCCCCCTGGGAAGTGCCAGGGCCTGATGTGGCTCTGGTGCCCGCTGGCTCATCCTCACTCCAATCCCTCCCGCACGTGAAGCCTGGGTGCTGTGGCCTTTGCTCCCGCAGGCTGTGCGAGTCCTCACGGGGCTGGGCTGTGGTCTGGGGATGCTGCCCACACCTGAGCAGCCTTCCAGCTTCCATCCCCTCCTTCCGGAGTCAGGCACTGGCACCCACTGGGCACCAGCCCCCTCGAGGTGCATTCTGATAGAGCAGTGATGGTGTAGCGCCAGGGTTCACGTGAGGGGCTCACCTGGCCTGGACCCCAGGAGGCCCCCAAAGTACACCCAGGTGGCACTCCCCTAGGCTGAGGTCAGCCCAGGGGCCCCAGTCCTCCTGTTCCCTCCCACTAGCACGCCTTGCTCGGCCCCCCAGGTGGGCACAGCCAGCCCTCCTCCCTCTCCAGCTGCTCTTCCTCCTCTGCTGTTTCTTGACTGCCCCGGCCTCTGGCCCTTCAAGGAGCTGTGACCTTTCCCTGGAAATTCCCACCACCAATGTCACAACCTTTCAAACCTTTACTCAGAGCCCACGGCCCCCCAGCTGTACCCAGTGGCCCCTCGGGGCTCCCTTCTGTTCCCAGGTACCGACTAAGCCTCAGAGCCTGACTCCTGTGTGGGCCCCTCCTCCACACGGTGGCTGCCCGGGAAGGAAGGTGGCTCCTGTGGCTTCTGGACTCCAGCAGGGTCCACAGGCTGGTTATGACTTGCGCATGGAGCCCCCCACTCGTGTTTATTTGGCTCCTTCTGCGGCTAATCAGGGAGGTTGAGACCTCCACATGGGTCCCTGGGCCCGCACCGTCACCCACGCTCACCTACAGCCCTCGGAGGTGACATCAAACTCTTAAACCTGGGAAGGTTTGTGCAAACAGCGGTGACCTCCACAAGCCGTTGTCAGTAGGGAAGTGCCCACTTTTCCCGAGAGGCCGTCTCCCCGAGTGACTCAGCAGTGCAGTCACGGCTATTTTTAAGTCACCGGGAGAGGCCCAGTGATTGAATGTGTTATTATCCAATGATGGCTGGTGATCATCAATTACTTAACTGAGAGAATCAAAGCACAAATTGCCGGGTTCGCTCAATTACTGCTAAAACGGTATAAAAGCATTTTAATTGTAATCAGAACAGACTCTCTCCAGTGTGGACATTAAAGGGAACGGCGAGTCATAAATACAGTGACCCATTTATCTCCTTATCTGCTTACCAAACAGAAACATTACACCCCGCCGAACGGATTCGAAAAGCAGAACCATGTTAATTAGGTTGACTGAATTAGTGGAACATCTAAATTGGATTCCATTCCAGTGTTCAGTTGAAGTTTATCTTAGCTTGGAGCTGGTTTTCCAGCTGAAGGAGGAGCATCAAGTGAAGTAATGAGCCTAATACAAAATTATTTTCCAAAAAAATTAAAGTAAAAGACCCATCCATCAGCCTTACTTATCTTTTTTTGTCTTTTGCAGAGATGGTTTGAGAACTTCACAGATAATTTTTAGCTCAAGAGCCACACCTCATTCCACTGTGACGTCAGGGTCCTTTCTTCCCAAAGCGGCAGGACGCTGGGGCTTGTCACTTGTGCCCAGGCTGTGTGGAGGTGTTGGGCGGGTGTGCCCGGGCCGTGTGGAAGTGCTGGGTGGGTGTGCCCGGGCCATGTGGAAGCGCTGGGTGGGTGTGCCCAGGGCCGTGTGGAAGCCCTGGGTGAGTGTGCCTGGGCCGTGTGGAAGCGCTGGGTGGGTGTGCCCAGGGCTGTGTGGAAGCGCTGGGTGGGTGTGCTCAGGGCCGTGTGGAAGCCCTGGGTGGGTGTGCCCAGGCCATGTGGAAGCGCTGGGTGGGTGTGCCCGGGCCGTGTGGAAGCGCTGGGTGGGTGTGCCCGGGGCCGTGTGGAAACGCTGGGTGGGTGTGCCCAGGCCATGTGGAGGCGCTGGGTGGGTGTGCCTGGGGCCATGTGGAAGTGCTGGGTGGGTGTGCCCGGGCCGTGTGGAAGCGCTGGGTGGGTGTGCCCGGGCCGTGTGGAAGCGCTGGGTGGGTGTGCCCGGGGCCGTGTGGAAGCGCTGGGTGGGTGTGCCTGGGCCGTGTGGAAGCGCTGGGTGGAAGCGCTGGGTGGGCGTGCCCAGGGCCATGTGGAAGCCCTGGGTGGGTGTGCCCGGGCCGTGTGGAAGCGCTGGGCGGGTGTGCCCGGGGCCGTGTGGAAGCGCTGGGCGGGTGTGCCCCGGGCCGTGTGGAAGCGCTGGGCGGGTGTGCCCGGGGCCGTGTGGAAGCGCTGGGCGGGTGTGCCCCGGGCCGTGTGGAAGCGCTGGGCAGGTGTGCCCGGGCCGTGTGGAGGCGCTGGGCGGGTGTGCCCGGGCCGTGTGGAGGCGCTGGGTGGGTGAGCAGCACAGCCTCGCTTCACCTACAGGAGCTCCTGGCCTAACGATGATGGGCAGACACTCTGGCCCAGGGGTCTCCAGGTGGCAGGAGTAGACCCAAGCACGCTGCTGGCCTGGGGTAGGGACAGGCCTGACCTGGAGACTCTGGGCCATGAGAAGCCCCCGTCCACACGGGCAGGGGGAATCTGCCATTTTGAAGGCTGAAACAAAGCACAGGAGAGCCCACTCAGGTTCTCACTTCTAGAGAAGAGGCAGCCTGTCTTCGCAGCTCCAGCCAGACGTGCATGCGCTTGTAGAGGCCGGCACGCTCTGACAGCCGAAGCCAGAGACGGGAAGCGGGAATTGCCCCAAGGCTAGAGGGACACAAAGACCTTTACCCACCGCCTGTCTAAATGCCCCGTGTGTCTGACGCACGCCCACTATGATGGCCAGAAGACGGTGGAGCGAATAGAGGAAAGACCCTTTCTAGGAGGTCACATAGGGACCTTCTGCTTACGGAAAACCCTCTCCTGGGCCATCTAGGGCAGTCAAACACATCACACACAGAGGAATTCTGCACTTCTGCAGGTCAAAAGCAGGCCATCTACAGAGAAGCATCCTGGAACTGACTGCAGGGGCTCACCCGCAGCAGGATGCAGCAGCAGTGGAGGCTTCACTGGAGAGGAATCACCAGGGCGAGCCCCGAATTCTGCACTGCCGGAAACACAGACACACTCATGCGACAAATCAAGGCTCAGCAAACAAATGGTGAAGCCTCGTCATAAATATTAAAAGGCATTGGTGATAAATAAGAACAAAAAATAACAACATCTGACAAAATAATTGACGACAGTGTTGTGGGTGCTGTGGGCATGGGTGAGTGTGGACAGAAGTTAAATCATGATAATTTCCGTGTCTCATCCAAGAGGAGGATAGATATACTGAATACTTTTAGATTTATTTTTAAAGATATGCTTAAAACGTAAGGGTAATAAATATGTCTTGTGTGTTTATACAGAAATGTACACACATAGAATGTACGAAACTGACAGAGGGAAATAAACTGAAAATAAGAAGAGTTAGCAATTATATAGTTCTTCTTTGCAGTTTTATATGACACTTAACAGACACTAATTCATTTACTCTTCACCCAAATACTATGGTAGGAAGTTATTATTATATCTGTCAAAATTGAAGTCATATCAACTTAGGAAAAATTTTAAAGTTTATTGTCAAACGATTAGAGAAGGCACAGCTCACAATCCAAGAAACTTCAAAGAATAAAAAGCTTGCCTATGGCAGTCACAGCGCAGTTAGTAAAGCATAAAAAGGAAGTATTCCAACTGTTTCATGATTAACTAGCATATTTTAACTTTTTTTTTTGAGATGGAGTCTTGCTGTGTTGCCCAGGCTGGAGTGCAGTGGCATGATCTCAGCTCACTGCAACCTCTGCCTCCCGGGTTCAAGTGATTCTCCTACCTCATCCCCCCAAGTAGCTAGGGTTACAGGCACCTGCCACCACACCTGGCTAATTTTTGTATTTTTAGTAGAGATGGGGTTTCACCACGTTGGCCAGGTTGGTCTCGAACTCTTGACCTCAGGTGATCCACCCACCTCGGCCTCCCAAAATGTTGGGATTACAGGCATGAACCACCACACCCGGCCCACTTTAACTTTTTTTTTTAGCACAAGTAGAGCTGTTTAAGCTGTTTTGTCAAAGGCTGATTGGTGTAATGTCACTGAATCACAATGGTAAGAATGTGAAGCTTACATTTTGTGTTTCATTTATGAGTAGAGCTACAATTTTTAGGGTATCAGGATGATTTATTTCAGCTATGAGGTTATGGGTGCCTGGTCACAAGGTATATCCAAAGTGTGACCTCCATTTTTATTTCTCTCTAACATCCACATTTCAAAAATATAAAAATATGTGTATGGATGGATTCTCTCTACTGAAACACTGGCACTGACTGTTTTTAAGTATGCCTTATGGACACCTCAAGTAAGAAAGGAACATGTCCCATATTTAGATTTAGATGAACTCCAGGAAATGAAAGAATTGGAGATACTGAGAAAATTGCCTAAGTCTCTTTTTTAGTCAAACTGAGTCAAAGCACTGAGTCAAAACCTGCTGTGGTTTCCAGGAGGCGCCTTCTCCCCCAGCATTCTCCTGGTCTCATGGGAAACAGTATCACTGTCACCTAACTCTCATTCATGAGTTTATATAAATGTATGCAAAAAAAAGTCAGGCTTGGCACTGAATGAATGGACCATCAAGTTTTCACTACCAGACACGGCAGATCTGTCTGCTCTTCGCCATGTTGAAGAGACTGTGAAGTGCACTTGCAGAAGGAAACAGTAAAAGGTGACAGAGATGAGACCAAAATAATGAGTAGGCAATTCCACTCGTACCCAGAGTGACTGTCATGAGCCAGGGTTCTCCAGAGAAACAGAACCTGGAGGGAATAGATTGATT
>NW_016107644.1:2252164-2258913 GCF_001604975.1 Cebus imitator
GATAGATAGATAGATAGATAGATAGATAGATGATAGATAGATAGATTATCAAGAATTGGCCCCCGTTATTATGGAGGCTGAGAAGTCTCACAATATGGTTCTGCACGTTCAAGATCCAGGAAAGCCAGTGGTATAATTTAGCCTGAGTCTGGAGACTCAGGGGGACCTGAGAACCCAGAGGACCAATGGTGTAAATACAAGTCCAAGGGCTGGAGAGGACGATACGAGATGTCCCAGCTTAGTGAAGCAGGGAAAAGTGGGTGGATTCCTCCTTCATCTGCCTCTGTTCTATTCAGAGCCTCAGGGGCTTGGATGATGCCTGCCCACATTAGGAAGGGCAGTGGTCTCTTCTGAGTCCACTGATTCAAACACTGACCCATCCTGAAACAAACTCAGAGACACACTCAGAAACAATGTTTAATCTGGGCATCCCACGACCCACTCACACTAACACATTAACTAGCACAGACATCAACTGAACTTTCAGGCACATGTTTCAAAGAGTGAACATACACGTGAGAAGGTCATAGCTTGGAGCCTCAGTTTCTCTACGTGCAGAATGGTAGCAATGATTTACAGAGTTATGTGCACTATGTCCATGAGCAAGAATGTCTGGGGAAGTGGTCAGCTCAGTGCCTGAAACAAAACAAAACAAAAAACACAGGTGAGTACTCGAGATTCAGTAGCGATGTGCAACCCGTGTGTCTCGAACCTGAGAGTGATACCCACACCGAATGTTAAGCAGGACTTTTCTATCATGTTCCTGTTGAGTCTGAGGCCCAACAGCTGAAGACACTGCTTTACAGGTGGCTACCACCATCCCTGCTAACCTGAATTTGAAACTGTCAACCCAGAGTCCAGGTGTGAAGGAGAAGGCAGGAGAGTCACTGAAAGAAGAGTATGTTCATGGCGTAGCATTGGGTGGCATTTCTTCTTATCGCTACTCGTGGGGAGACAGGAGACAGATCACTGGTTCCTACTCTGAATGCTGGAAAGAAGGTCAACCTGCCTCTTGAGGCCTGGCTACTGGCTTGATAGCTTGCAGGACATCCCAGAAGAGCCCAGGGAGAGAGTTCCTGGGAAAGCCTGGTGTGACCTCCTGGAGCTGGTGGGGCAGATTGGCTAAAGACTCTGGCCCACAATATGGGCCAGATTTACTGTCTGTGGACAATTATCCTAGGACAGGGCACTGAAAGTTCAAGGCTGGCTGCAGAAGCCCACCCCATGGCCCCTGAGCAGGAGGAGGCTTCCCATACAGCAGACAGGACTCCCCTCCAGGGTCTGTGTGGCAAAAACAAGGGGCCTCATGCACGGTAGCCAGGTTAGAGCCCCAGAAAGGCCTTTGGCCAAGGGTACAGTGTGCAGAGAGGGCCTAAGGTGCAGACTGAGGAGGCACAGTGCTCAGTCATGGAGTGTGTGGCCTGCATTGGACTTGCTTCAGAGATGGGGCAGGCTTGAAACATCCAGGGCAGACCAGGTGTCTAGAAGCCCACAGAGATGGCCCATAGGAAGGAGCCAACTTTTGGGCATTCAAATCATGGATGAGAATATTTTATCTTCAATATACATGTTTATCACCATAATCATCATCACTATCACCATCACCATGATCAGCACCATCACCATCATCACGATCATCACCATCACCATCATCACCACCACCATCACCATCATCACCACCATCACCATCACCATCACCACCATCACCATCACCACCATCATCACCACCATCACCACCATCACCATCATCACCACCATCACCATCACCACCATCATCACCACCATCACCATCATCACCACCATCACCATCACCATCACCACCATCACCATCANCATCACCATCATCACCACCATCACCATCACCACCATCATCACCACCATCACCATCATCACCACCATCACCATCACCATCACCACCATCACCATCACCACCATCATCACCACCATCACCACCATCACCACCATCACCATCACCATCACCACCATCACCACCATCACCACCACCATCACCATCATCACCACCATCACCATCATCATCACCATCATTATCACTACCATCACCATTCATTATTCCCATCATCATCACCATCATAACCATCACCACCAGCATCACCATTATCACCATCACCATCATCACTATCATCACCACCATCATCAACACCATCACCATCATCACTATCATCACCGCTATCATCACCACTATCATCACATCACCATCACCATCACCACCACCACCACCATCACCACCACCATCACCACCATCACTATCACCATCACCACCATCACCATCACCACCAGCATCACTATCATCACCGCTATCATCACCACTATCATCACATCACCATCACCACCACCACCATCACCACCACCATAATCATCACCATCACTAACACCATCACCATCACCACCGCCACCATCACCACCACCATAATCATCACCATCACCATCACCACCGCCATCATCACCACCACCACCACCATCACCATCACTGTCATCACCATCACGATCATCATCACCATCATTGTCATTGTCATCACCATAATCATCACTATCATCACCATAATCACTATTATCATCACTGCCATCACCATCACCATTATCATTGCCCCCATCATCATCATCACCACGATTCCCATCCATAATTATCACTATCACCATCATGACCATCACCATCATGACCATCCCTATCATCAGATAATGAATTATCTTTTACTGTCTGTGGACAATTATCCTAGGACCAGATTTCTCTGTCTTAGCGCTATTGACATTTGAGATCTGGAGAATTCTTTGTTGTAGGAAGTTGTCCTGTGTGCTGTAAGACATTTAGTAACATCCCTGGCCTCCACCCACCAGATGCCAGTAGCAACTGCAACCCCTAGTTGTGACAACCAGTCATATTTCCAGACATGTCCATCTATTCCCTGGGGGCCGAGTAGCCTGTTTGAGACCCACTGCTCAAGGACCATTTGCTCTTGCTCTAAAAGCAGGATCCCATACTTAGGGGCTCATGTTCCCATGCAAAACGAGCATGCCTGTGTCTGCCTATGGGAAAGCACATGGGGAAAGGCAGGATTGAATTCAGATTCTTTAGCTGACCAGGGACATCATACGGCAGAGAACACTGCATTATTTTTTCATGTTCACTGAAATTGGAAAATGCAAATCCTGATGACACCTTGTGAAAACCCAGATAGTGTTGCCAATGTGAGTGCGCTGGAAGGAGAGAGAGTCGTGATGACTTGTCTCTGTTGTCATGACTTTAAGTCACAGATTAGAAGATTCATTTTACCCAAATGCCAAACACCGATTTTGAAAACACACTGAAACATTTCCCTTCCCCTCGGTCCCATTCAGACGCCGTCTGTTCTTTGTTGTCACTGCTGAATTCCAAAAATGCCCGAGTTTACTCAGACTCATCTTCCCTGATGTGGCAGTTGGAAGTTGGGAGTTAATCAGCCCACCTCCCCCAGCTGTGAGGGGATTCGGAGAGGAGCGTGGTGGTGTTGGAAGAGACGTGACTCACTGTAGACATCACTGAAACGGTGCAAAGAGCAATTGAAAAGCTGCGAACGGCAGAAACCGCCGGGACGCCTGCACCAGCTCCAGATCCTTAATCTTCATTTTCCACTTCTTTGATCTGCAGTTTGATTAGCTTCTCCCTTTCTCCATCTGCTTGGAGTTGTCGTGATTAATTTACAATAGATTTCCTTGTGCCCTTTTTCCAACTGTTTCTCTCGACCATCAGAGGAGAGGAGCGGGTGAGCATGGAACGGCGTGTCCACGTCAGCACAGATGTCCGAAAGCATTGTCGGGGACAGAGCGAAGGCACAGCTCCCTCCTCACGTCACACCAGGTGCATCCCATGCTGTGTGGCATCTTCTGGCCTTACCCTCATAACCGTTGGGACGCCTCAAATAGAGCTGCCTTCTCGGAAACGCTGCCAGCTTCCCATCTGGGAGACTAAGATGACGATAGACATGAGACGTCTAACAGAGGCCAATTTTTGTTGAATACTTGATCTGGCCCCCAGTGATAGGCAAAGAAGTGACTATGGAGGTAACGAGGGAAGTTGAGGCACAGGAAGACACACATCCTTTTAATTTACACCACACCTTCCAAACTCTTTCTCCTTTAGCTCCAGGAAGATCTCATACTCTTGGAAGTCTCTGCTACCCGCCAGCCCTCATGGATGCCCAGCCTTCCACAGCATGTCCCTATTCACTCTTCCCTGAATACCATCCCATTAAGCTGAGCTTCACTGAACCCTGAGTGGCCCATTCGTCATCCCACCCTTCCCTCCTTGGGTCAGCCCCAACACTATCAGCAAGCCAACACCATCCCCACCGATCACACTCTTGGAGGTCTCTGCCCCGCATGGTAACCCTGGGCTCTGTCCTCAGTGCTGACATCTGCCACCTAAGGTCACATCTCTGGGCTCACATTTCCCCACCTCCCACAGTGACATCTTGCACCTTTCTACCTCCATGTGTAAACTCACCTGGGCCAATTTCAGACTTCAAGAAGATGGTACCATGGCCTCATCTGCAGAGGTCTTACAGGTGCCACCAGGATAAAACAATGCCCAGCTCCTGAAGGACCAACCACACCGCACATCTCACTTCACCTAAGTTTCAATTTGGCCAAGACGTATTTTTCACGTATACAGCTTCCAAGAAAAAAAATAATGTAAGAAGTGCTCAGCTCTGGCTGAGCTACACCAACTTAAACAATTTATTTTTATTTTTTTACGTCGTCAAGTAGAACATGTCAAATAACTCCAGTCCTGCTAATATTGCCGAAACCAAGTTATAATCAGCCTCGATGTGGTTTGGCTGCGTTTGTCTCTGGAGGTTGAAAGCCATTTGCACATTATAAATAACAGCTTTCACTTCTCATCAAGATTTTTAAAGTCTTAAAAGCAGGTTGCAACCCCAGCAAAATGTTAAATGCAGACAACAGCTCGGAGGCCTGGAGTGACTTACTCGTAGTCTCAGCTGAGAAGGTCCCCAATCGCTGGCTCTCTAGCGGAGGTCTGTTTGGCCTCAGAGCCCTCCGGCCACTCCTCTAAACTTGACCTCTCTCTCTGTGACCCTCCAGCTCCAAGGCCCGCCTCCCACACCCACCCCTTTCTTCACGCCTCAGAAGCAGGAGCAAGCAACTGTTATGGAACCGACTTGAGGCAGGAACATTCAGACACGGCTTAGGAAGCCCACATTATTATAGTTACAAGCTTTTTTATTGGTTTCACAACAGTCGCAACAGAACCTGAAGCAGTCCTACTTAGCAAGAGCTGAGGCACGGGGCACAGGTCTCCATGCGCCTTACGCCCAGTTCTTTCATCCCTGTGGGCTCAAGGGGTCATCGCGCCTCCCGCCACCTGGCAGCTGGGTGGGACCACGTGACCAGCTCTGTCGTGGTCCTGAGACATTGCGGCACAAGCCATTCAGGGCCAGAGCCCCCACTGGCTGGCACGACTCCCCCAGCGTGCTGCTGCCTGGCCACTGCAGTCCTAGATTGAAATGGAGGGTGGTGAGAATCCAGAATTCCAGCAGCCCCAGGAATTCTGAGCCGAGTCATGGGGGATGAGTGTCCGAGAGACAGAGGGCCTGGCCTACATTTGCATGAGTGAGAAATAAGGTTTTGACATGTCAACCCACAAAGATCTGAGGTCACTTGTTACTGCAACAAGCCAAGACCATCCCTGCTAACCTTACCCTTGCTGTGTCACAGACGCACACTCCAGCTGCCTCGTCCCCTCTTGTGTCCACAACAGATCTGGAAACCAGTGTCTCCCAGTATTTTGACTTTCCAGATGTGACACCTGAGCCTTGGAGAAGTATGATGGACATTCTAAGATTACACAGCAGACAGAGCTCAGGCTCTTACCCGGGCTTGTCTGACTCTATAGCTCTCAGGTGCTCCGCGACCCGCCAGCCCTTACAGATGCCCAGCCTCCCACAGCATGTCCCTACTCACCCTTCCCGGAATACTGTTCCATTAAGCTCAGCTTCACTGAACGCTGAGTGGCCCATTCCTCATCCCACTCTTCCCTCCTTGGGGTCAGCCCCAACACTAGCTTCATTCACCCCTGGTTGATCATAGACCATCAGTATCTCCTGTGTTAAGACCCTACTTGTTTTTCAGAAAACTTATAGTCCAACCAAACATTGACACCTAACTAAAAGTTCAATTGCCAGTGGCCAAGGTCCAAATGTTAAATTCATTGTCCTTGCCGATTCAACAGCTCTGCAATCTCTAGCTTCCAAATGGTCCGCATTTGGCAAAACCCAATTCAGTTTAGAAAACGATAGATGTGTGTTTGCTACCTGTAGAATCCTGTGGACACAAGTCAATATCAGATTTCCCATAAGTACGTCATGTGCTCAAAACGTTAATACCAAGACAGGAAAATGATTCTAACACAATAATGGTGATGACAGGGATAAGAATGGTGACAATAATGACAGTTCTGACAATGGTGATGACATTGGTGTTAATAAAAAAGATGATATGATGATGGTGACGGTGATGATGGTGGTGGTGATGATGATGAGGGTGGTGATGATAGTGGTGATGGTGATGGTGATGGTGATGATGGTGATGGTGATGGTGGTGAGGGTGGTGATGGTGATGATGCTGATGGTGATGGTGGTGATGGTGATGATGGTGCTGATGGTGGTGGTGGTGAGGGTGATGATGGTGGTGGTGAGGGTGATGGTGGTGGTGGTGATGATGGTGGTGGTGGTGGT
>NW_016107644.1:2259738-2268960 GCF_001604975.1 Cebus imitator
GTGGTGATGGTGGTGGTGGTGGTGATGGTGATGATGGTGATGGTGGTGGTGGTGAGGGTGATGGTGATGGTGATGATAGTGGTGATGGTGATGATGGTGGTGAGGGTGATGATGGTGATGGTGGTGGTGGTGGTGATGGCGATGATGGTGATGGTGGTGTTGGTGAGGGTGAGGGTGATGATAGTGGTGATGGTGGTGGTGGTGGTGATGGTGATGATGGTGATGGTGAGGGTGAGGGTGATGGTGATTATAGTGGTGATGGTGATGATGGTGGTGATGGTGATGATGGTGATGGTGGTGAGGATGGTGATGGTGGTGTTGGTGAGGGTGAGGGTGATGGTGATGATAGTGGTGATGGTGGTGGTGGTGGTGGTGAGGGTGAGGGTGATGATGATAGTGGTGATGGTCGTGTTGGTGGTGGTGAGGGTGATGGTGATGATGGTGATGGTGATGGTGGTGAGGGTGATGGTGATGATGATAGTGGTGATGGTGATGATGGTGGTGATGGTGATGATGGTGATGGTGGTGGTGGTGAGGGTGAGGGTGATGGTGATGATAGTGGTGATGGTGGTGATGGTGGTGATGGTGATGGTGGTGGTGGTGGTGGTGGTGAGGATGGTGATGATCATGATGGTGACAATGACAGTGATGATGACGATGGTGATGGCAATAGTTAAATCCATGTACTGGGAACTCTACTTCATACTCATTGCCACATTTAAAATGACAGTACGACTACTAACCCTTCCTAACACATCCATGGGAAAAGTGAAGCACATGAAGTTAAATCATCTGATTGAAGTTACACAGTTTGACCAAGGAATGAAGACTCAAACCCAGGTATTCTGACTTCACAGCCTGTGCTTTAGACACCATTGCATACGCAGACCAGGAAATGTGATCAGCCAGAAGACCAAATTCAATCGACCCATGTATTAAAAATGCACGGATTCCCCTCCACGTGAGGCACCTCTGGGGACACTGTCCAGAGTCAGACATTCTGAGCTCTCCAGACACACACCATCCGCAAAGAAACTCCTGAAGTCCTTCTTCCATTTCCCTGCAGTGAGATCTCCTCCCGAGCAATAGGGGACTGACCCCAGGTCCCTGTGAAACTGTCCCCGATCCCTTGGCACGTAGCACCTGCCCCTCACTCCTCTGTGCTTCATAGCGGAAGCACTCAGCATCTCTAACTCAAAGAAGTGTCCACCACGCTGCTTCTTTCACTGGGTCCAGAGGGAGGGCCATGCCATGCAGGTCTCTGTGTTCCCAGCTCGGGCTCTGTGTCCATCCTGTTCCGTGGTAAGCCTGCTGAGCTGGGTACAGGGGCCCATGATCAGAAGCTCTGTCCTCTGTAGCTCCCACTAATCTGGAAAACAATGATCTATTCATAACAGCGCTTTCCCTCTTGTGATGGATGCCGCCAGGGGAAGTTGTAGCTTGCAACCAAAACTTGAAATAAGAGACCTAACAGCCAAAGGTGATCAGAAGCTTCTCTAGGGAGGGAGCATCTAGGCTCAGCCCTAAAGGATGTGTCAGAGTCAGCCACAAAGAAGACCATGGAGCTAGCACAAAAAAACATTTTGAAGGAAGTAAGGGAGGGGAGGCAGGACCTTGGGAGTGTGGTATAAACTCTAAGAAGTACTCTGGGCCAGGCGTGGTGGCTCACACCTGTAATGCCAGCACTTTGAGAGGCCAAGGCAGGTGGATCATTTGAGGTCATGAGTTCAAGACCAGCCTGGCCAACATAGTAAAACCCTATCTCTACTAAAAATAAAACATTAGCCAGGTGTGGTGGTGGGTGCCTGTAATCCCAGCTACTCAGCAGGCTGAGGCAGGAGCATCACTTGAACCCAGGAGGTGGAGGTTGCAGCCAAGATTGTGCCATTGCACTCCAGCCTGGGCAACAAGAGTGAAGTGCTGTCTCATTAAAAATAATAATAAAATAAAATAAAGAAAGAAAGTACTCTGACCCATCCCAGTCTCAAATCTAAGTGATTTCTAAGAGAAAATGGGTTGATCTGGAGTATTGACATTGCTCATATAATCTTGAGTCCACCCAACGTAGGTTCTAACCTCAGACGCTGCCTTTACCTGTGTGATCTTGGGCATGATAATGAAGCTCTGTGCCTGTCAGCTTCCTCCTCTGTAAAGTGGGAATAATAATGACCCCATCCAAGGAGAGTAAATGAAGAAACTCACGTTACAAAACATGCCAAGTACCTGCCACGCAGTAAAACTTCAAATAATAAGCAACGGGCATCGCGCACCCTTACCGTCACGGGCCTTAGCTGTGGCGAGCCTGCTGGGCAGGTCAATGGCCCTGAGTCGTCACCGGATGTTGCTGGACAAGATGCCGAAGCGGGGCACGGGGACTCACTGCCATGCCGATGACCCGCAGTGCTTTTTTCCTTGTCCCTGTGGCTTCTGCCTTTATGCGATTTCACGTTATTTCTCAAAATCACCAACAAGAAGAACCTGGAAGGGGTAAGTGAGTTACAAACAGGTGTGGGCAGGAGGTGGCTTTGCAGGTCACCGGCATCACAGGTGGGTCCCCGGTGACCTCGTTGGCACCCAGCTGCGTGGGGCCAGATAGGCAGCACAGGGGGGCATGTTGCACCCTTTAACTCTGCATTCCTTACACATGGAGGCTCACGATGTTCCCTTTTGCCTGATTTGAAATGGAAATAACCTGACTGTGGCCGATGAGAACTGGCTTGAACTGTGGGCCCCATCCCACGCAAGTTTGATGATTTTGTTCTTTTCTGTACTCATCTAATTATTCCACAGATGCCTACTGAGCATGTGCTACATGCCGGCCCAGTTCCCACCCATGTGCACAACAGAAACAGGCTGGCCTCATGAGCTCCTAGCCTGGGGAGCGCCCACACAGGAATCCGTCATAAATAAGAGTGAAACGCACACAGCATGCTGTAAGGACGGATAATCGTGGTGTTAACCCTGTTGGCTCATAATGAAAAGTGTGACATTGGTTAGGTAGGTAGAAGCTGAAGAAGATATGGGGTGGGGATGGAAAACAGCAGGGACGGCACAGCTGCAGAGAACAGTGGGACCCGCTGGGCACACTGGGCAGAAAAGGGGGCTAGGGATGAGAAAGAATAATTAATTCCGGGGGGATGGAGTCTCACGCTGTCTCCCAGGCTGGGGTGCAGTGGCATGATCTCAGCTCACTGCAGCCTCAGCCTCCAGGTTAAAGGGGTTCTCCTGCCTTGACCTCCTGAGTAGTTGGGATTACAAGCATGCATCAACATGCCCAGCTTAAAAAAACTAAATAAATAAAACTCTCTAGAGGTCTCTCCACAAATTATAGCTCCAGTATTGGAAATGACATGAAGATGAAATAAACAGCGTACCAAACCTGCGCCATGTGTGAAGAGACAGGAGCCCTGCGCGCCGAACAGCTTGGCCGGAGAGATTCCTCACATTTGCCACCGCCGGTCACTTCCGTGATCTTCAGGACGCTGGCTGCCTGTGTGTCTGTGCGGCGCCTACAGTCTGCAAATTGTGGAAGCGTCGGCTGTCCATCTGAAAGTCCAGTTACTGCTCAGTGGCTGCAATGAGGCTTTCACGGGCCCAATAATAATCAGCTTTTAAACTTTTATCTTTCACTGTTAAGTGGCGTCGTCCACTTAAATTACCACGGCCTTTGTGTGAGGGAACAATTTCAAAGGTCCCTTCGATTATATTGTAAGGAATATAGGAAGTGAAACTAATATAGGTCTTTTCTGATATCAAATCTGTATTATTCAGGGTTCTCTAGAAAGACAGTCCAGTAAGATACTTATACCTATATACGAGAGAGAATTTATCAGGGGAATTGGTCCACACAGTTGTGGTGGTTGTAAGTCCCACAACAGGCTGTCTGCAAGCTGGAGACCCTGAGAAGCCGGCAGTGTGGCTCAGGCCAAGTCAAAAGGCCTCAGAACCAGGGGAGCTGCCGGTAACTCAGAGGTCAAAAGCCTCAGGACCTGTGGCCCACGAGGTAAGTCCAGGAGTCCAAAGCCAGCCCACCCAGAGCTCCAACGTCCAGGAGAAGAAATATCTGTCCCAGCTCTCTGAGAGAGACCAGTTCACCCTCCACATCACCTTCCATGTATGTTCTCTGCATGCCCAGCCCAAGGGATGGTGCTCACCCACACAGAGGACACATCTTCCCCACCTCGTCTGCCCAGCTTTAGAAGGGCACACACCGACCTCCCCTGGAAATGCCCTCAGAGACACACCCAAACTAGTGTTTTACCACGTTTCTAGGTATTCCTCAGTCCAGTGAGGTTGACACCTAAAATTAAGGCCACCCCTTGTCCACTCGGCACACACATGCGTCTCTTTAAACCACATTGATTTTAAAAATGACAGTAGCAAGGTAGCAGTTCTCCCTAACACAATGCAACTGCCCTACACACAACACACCCTACACACCCAACATACAATTCCCCAGAATTTGGCTTTCAGATTTGAGCCCTTCAAGATTTTCACCTTTTGGGATTGTGACTTTGGGGATTTTAGATGTCAGGGATTTTTAGAGTCTGGGGATTTGGGTCTTTCAGGATTTCAGCATTCACAATTTGGTGTTTGGGGTTGTATCTTTGGGGCTATGATTTGCACCAGTGAGTGTGCGTGAAGGAGAGAGGGAGAAACGGTTAGCTGAAGGGAAATGAGATCTCGGCTCATGGTTGGCCCCATTTCTCTTTGGTCTGTTTCCATTAAGTTGAAGACACTCATGTACAAAAACCAACAGGAATGATCTGGCTGACGCCTTGGCTCTTGGTAAATTATCTGCCTTCACTTAGTTTAAAATTCCACATGGGTAACATTAAAATCATCACACTAATGCAAGGAGCTTTACTAGAAATTAAACACATGTACATCACTCACAGATCTTAGGAGCAGACCTGCAGTTAATGGTGTAATTATTCAGATCATTCTTACCTACCAGACTAAACACAATACAAGTGCGGGGATGTGGCTCGTAGATATTTTTATTAACTTTTAATTATCATATAGTAAAATTGAATGTTTTAGTGTATACTTTGAAGAGTTTTAGCACGTACGAATTCACCCGACCACCACCACAATCAGAATATAGGACAAGTCCCTCACCCCCAAAAATCTCATGTCTCTTCATAGCCACACCCCTCCTATCCCCAACCCTGACTACTGATCAGCTTTTGTCTTGTTTGGAGCAGCACACAAATGGAATCACACACAATACGTAACCATTTGAGACGGGCTTCTTTCACTGGACAGAATGGCTCTGAGACTCGCCCAGGTGGTGGGTATATCAATTAATCATTCCTTTTCATCACTAAGTAGTATTCCACTCCATGGCCCAAGTTTGCTTAGCCATGCATCTGTTCAAGGGTCAATCTGTCTGCTCCTGTATATCCTCTGGTGAACTGTTTGGGGTTTTGAATAATTATGAATCAATTTTAAAACATTTATATAGAGATCTTTATGTGGACAAAAATTCTCAGTCCACTTGGGTAAATCCCTAGGACTGGAATCAAAGGATCATGTGGGAGGTGAAGGTTCAGCTTTAGAAGGGGGTGTGAAGCTATTTTCTAGAGTGGCATCACCAACTCAGAAGCCTACCAGCAATGTCTGTGAATTCCATTTTCTCTATATCCTTGTCAGCACTTATTACTGTCAGTATTCTTTATTGTGGCCATTCTAGAAACTGTGTACTGCTGCCTCCAGATGTTTTGATTTGAATTTCCCAAATCAAATGCTGATAATGGCCAGGAACATACTTTGTTTAACTTTACTTCTTTCTAATTTGTTAATGTTTGTTTTCTGACTCAGGGCACGTGCTATCTTAGGGAATATTCCATGTGCCCTTGAAAATAATGAGTTTCCTGCTGATATTGGAGGATTACGAAAATCATACAATAAAAAAGTTACTAGACAAGAAAAGAGGCAAGACACGGTGGCGTGTGATCAGGAGAAAGAACGTATATGACAGAAGCAGACCCACATGTAATTCTTATATTGCAGTTAGCAGACAAGATTTTAAAATAGCTGTCATTACCCATATTTAAGAACATAGAGGAAAATGGATGAAAAAATAGAGAATTTTAAGACAGAATTGGAATCTGTAACAGCAAATCAGACACAAATTGAAAAATACAATAGAAGAAATCTTACATAGTAATATCTAAAAATAGGAAATAAAATAAATGATCCCAATGGTATCTAGCTGGTGACATAATACAGGAAGGGCGGCTACGGCCATCGACATTAAAACACAGACATTCAGCGCGTCATCCCCAGTGAGACCGACCCTCACGACAAGAGAGACGGCAGAAACTAAAGCCTGAAGCCCCTGTCCTCATCACTGAGACCGACATTCTAAGGTTCCTACACATGTGCTGTGGGGGAAATTTGTCAGCATCAGTGAGAAATGGAATTTGGGGCCTCAGTGACAGGAGACACAAACATCCTATTTGTGAAATTAAATAAAGACAATGTAAATAATTGACACAAGAGCTCATGAGGAATCTTTACCTTTAAAAACTGCCTATTCACTGACTGGGTGCGGTGGCTCATATGTGTGAACCCAGTGCTTTGGGAGGCCGAGGTGGGCAGATCACTTGAGATCAGGAGTTTGAGACCAGCCTGGCCAACATGGCAAAACCCTGTCTCCACTAAAAATACAAAAAGTAGCCATGCATCATGGCATACACCTGTAGTCCCAGCTACTCGGGAGGCTGAGGCAGGAGAATGGCTTGAACCCAGGAGGCAGAGGTTGCAGTGGGCCGAGATCATGCCACTGCACTTCAGCCTGGGTGACAAAGTGAGACTCCATTTCAAAAAAAAGAAAGCCTATTCACCAGCTTGGTCTTTTGAAAAGGTCTTGAATCACTGACCAAGTCAACAGCAAAGAGTATAAATCACAGTATTTAAATATCATTCCCATGAACACAGACTACCATCCTTGGAGGAAATTGCTGTTTCCAAGGCTGGGGCAGAATAAATACAAGATGAGCCTGAACATTTTTAGGGGACTGGAAAACAAAGACATAACACAGACTGAAAATTAGCTGTCAAAACTCTCAAGTGCCGATTATTATCAATGTTAATAATTGCAATGTATTGAAACATGTCAGATATGTCCACTTGCATGAATTCACAAAGGTGCCAAAACCAAAATCTCATTGGCCGTCTCCGGAGAATGCTAAGGAAGCTGCTGATTGGGTTGAAATGGGAAATAAAAATAAAGACTCAACATTTATTGTGCCTTTCCTGCTTTGCTGCCTGTTCTAACAGGAAGTGGACCAATCCCAGTCCACGCCCTGGGGGCTGGGGATGCATGCTCTAAACCAAAGGTCTTCAGCTGGGCCGGGGGTGGGAGGGTCAGTCGTGCCCTCCAGGGGCATGTTGCAATGTCTGGAGGCATTTCTGGCTGCTGCTGCTGGAGGGTGCTACTTGCATTTCGTGGGTGGAGACCGGGGTGCAGCTCAGTTTCCCCTGCTGCACAGGGTGGCTCCTCCACAGAGATTACCAGCCCACAGTGTCACCAGCACTGAGGATGACAAGCCCTGCCAGGATTATGCACCCAAGGCACAGCCTGGGGCACCTGCACACAGCAGGCTCTCGGTAAACGCAGAGTTGAGAAACAGCACAAGCTCATCACTACATCCAAGAAGGGCCTTCCAGTCTGAGAAACCAGGCCAGCTAACGAAAGAGGGGGCCAAAGGAGGAAGCGGTTTCAGCCAATCGGGGGTGATCCAGATCAGCAGTCTTCCTTTGTCTTCCTTAACTTAAAAAGAAGCGATGTAATTAACCAAATACTGCCCACATGCTCCTGAGGGCTTCTCTGTGGGGAGGCAGCAGGTTGCCCTTCCGCCCCGTGTCTGCTGCAGCTGGGCGCAGCCCTGGGCCTGGCCAGCCATAATCCACCAAGACTGTCACTGCAGGACGGAGAGCCAGGACCGTTCTCAGCCCCTCTCTGGCTCTGGCTTTATAACATGATGTGAATACAACCATTAGGCCAGGCGTGGCGGCTCACATGCTGCAATCCCAGCACTCTGGGAGGCTGAGGTGGGCGGATCACCTGAGGTCAGGAGCTTGAGACCATCCTGCCAAAATGGTGAAACTCCATCTCTACTAAGAATACAAAAATTAGCTGGGCAAGGTGGCAGGGGCCTGTAATCCCACCTACCCAGGAGGCTGAGGCAGGAGAATTGCTTGAACCCAGGAGGTGGAGGTTGCAGTGAGCCGAGATCTCGCCACTGTACTCCAGCCTGGGCAACAGAGCAAGACTAGTCTCAAAAAACAACATCAACGACAACAAAAACAAAACAAAAACTATTAAACATTGCTCTCAAGGAGTGTGGCATTCGTCTGGGGGACCTTCACAGATGAAATGGAGCACGAGACAGATGAGAGAGTTTTCAGCGCAAAGCCACTGGTGCAGACAGTGTGTCAGCGGGAGCCAAGGGCAGTGGAGGATTTAACTGCATGGATTTTACTATTATTTGGCCATTCTGACATTTCACAGATCATATGCCTTCACAGTTATGTGTGATTTTATTTTAGAACCATTTAGTGAGAGGGATGGATTATGAGTCTGTAATAGTGGAGACATCACATCTTGGTCACCTTAGACAAGTGGTAAATAGCTCAGTCTTGCACTGCCTGCATGCGCTGTCTCTGTTTCCTCCAACATATGAATAGCTTCTAGGGTCTGAATACTACTAGTATCCCGGCAAAATTCATTTGTTGAAATCCTCCCCCACCAGGCTATGGTGTTAGGAGGTAGGGCCTGTGGGAAGGGATGAGGTGATGAGGGTGGGGCCCCCATGAATGGGATTAGTGCCTTTAGAAAACGGACCTCAGAGAGCTCCCTAACCCCTTCCACCACTTGAGGACACAGCGAGAAGACACCATCTATGAGCCAGGAAGCAGGTCCTCACCAGAAACTGATCTATGAACCAGGAAGTAGATCCTCACCAGACAGTGACCTTTGAACCAGGAGGGAGATCCTCATCAGACACTGATCTATGAACCAGAAAACATATCCTCACCAGACACTGATCTAATGACGAGGAAGCAAATCCTTACCAGACACTGATCTATGAACCAGGAAGCGGGTCCTCACCAGACACTGATCTATGAACCAGGAAGCGGGTCCTCAGCAGACACTGATCTATGGACCAGGAAGCAAATCCTCACCAGACACTGATCTATGGACCAGGAAGC
>NW_016107644.1:2269685-2301182 GCF_001604975.1 Cebus imitator
GGTCCTCACCAGACACTGATCTATGAACCAGAAAGTAAATCCTCACCAGACACTGATCTGTGAACCAGAAAGCGGGTCCTCAGCAGACACTGATCTATGAACCAGGAAGCAGTTCCTCACCAGACACTGATCTGTGAACCAGGAAGCGGGTCCTCAGCAGACACTGATCTATGGACCAGGAAGTAAATCCTCACCAGACACTGATCTATGGACCAGGAAGTGGTTCCTCACCAGACACTGATGTGTGAACCAGGAAGCGGGTCCTCAGCAGACACTGATCTATGGACCAGGAAGTGGGTCCTCACCAGACACTGATATATGGACCAGGAAGCGGGTCCTCACCAGACACTGATCTATGGACCAGGAAGCAGATCCTCACCAGACACTGATCTATGGACCAGGAAGCGGGTCCTCACCAGACACTGATCTATGGACCAGGAAGTAAATCCTCACCAGACACTGATCTATGGACCAGGAAGCAGGTCCTCAGCAGACACAGTATCTGCTGCAGCCTTGCCTTGGACCTCCAGCTTCCATAACTGTGGGAACTAAGCTTCTGTTGTGTATAAACCCCCAGTCTATGGTGTTTTGTTACAGCTGCATTAAACGAACCAGTACAGTGGCCATCCCCTTTATATTATTTTGCCTTGAAACCAAACTGTGATTTTTCTGACTGTAAAAAGAGTCTTGTAGAGTGAAGACTGTGCAATTCCTAAAGTTAAAAAAAAAAAAATCCAGGCCACTTTAGCATTCCCTGGCGGCTTTGCAATCAATCCCATCTTTTGCTCAGCACACCAGCAATTCAGCAAGTGGTTGAAGTCATCTCTTGCCTTCTAATCTCTAAATCCATGCCAGATCAAATGGGCACAATAAACACGAGCACTTTTGAGCCAGAAACTCAGAGTAATTGCATTACAGGCCAGGCCAGCCCAAATGTTTGGGGATCTGGGATAAATAAAAAAGAAATAGCTTGCAAAGTGATCTCCAGTGTTCCATTCCTGGGCTGTGCTGAACCCTGCTCTTCTATTTGCATGATTTAGCGACAGGAAGTTTGCATTGATATGTAAATAGTAATGCAAGTAGTTTACTTTGGAAAACAAAAGCAGGGAGCACTGCCTATTACATTTTATAGCCATTTCACTACAGCCTTTGCTGCTGCCAGAAAACACAACAGCAATTATACCGGACCTACAATTTAAATAGCTCTGCCTCACACAAGTGTTTGAGGAATAACATTTAACAGTGGAATTACTTTGCCATTTGCATATGCTGTTCTTGTTTGAAGGTGTATTCTGAATTTATTGGGCATTTTTATTAGCCCTCAGTGTTGAGTTGGTATGCGCATCTTGCAGAGAGAAAAAGGTCTTTGGCAGAGAAGACTCCAAGTGCATGAAGATAAATGGCGCCCACTGTTTCAGAAGGAGGCTTAGAAGGACGGCTCTGAATGCACATGTTTTATTATTATGGGATAGGGAGGACATCTGTGGCACACTCAGACCTCTGCGAGGGTGTCCAGATGACCCCAGTACTTCTTAGACTCAACTCCTTGAAGAGTGTCGTTGATATGAGCTTCAAATAAGGCTCTGTGGAGGAGAGGCTGTGGGTACTAAACACCTGTATTCATGACCCAGAGGCCTGTGCCAGCTGCACGAAGGAGATGACACCATTGGTGAAACACCATTGGTGTCACAATTGTGAAAATTGTGACAGTGAAAGAGGTCGATCTAACCCACCTCCCTCCTGCCTTTAGCTTCAAGCCACCTTAATTAGTCCTGGGCTTCGGCCTGGCTAGCTTTGGAAGACCTTTAGGTTACAGTTTAAATGATAACAGGCCTTCCCCAAAGTTCAACAACTTTTGCCTTTAAAAAGCTAATGAGAGAGCTTCCAGCTAGGTGAAGGGGAGGCACCTGAGTCCTGCTAAGATGCAGGCATAAAGGATTGCCCGCCGTTATTCTAGAGGTCACAAGATATATGACTTCACCAATAACTCTTGCAGATAACATCACTAGAGTAGATCCTAAGATGGGCCTTTTGAGATGTCTTTTCAGGATTTTTTGCATGTCTGACCCACATGGTTCCACCTGGAACCGCCAACCAGCCCTGTGGCCCCACCCACAGGCAACTCAGCTCAAGAGGACAGCTCCTGCCCACCATGATTTCATCTCCAGCCCAGCCAGTCAGCACCAAGCACCCATTTCCCAGCTACCCCAGCTCCCACCCACTACAATTTCATCTCTACCCTAGCCAATTAGCAGCAATCACCCATTTTCCAACTACCCAGCTCCCACCCCCTATGATTTCACCCCAGCCAATCAGCAGCAACAATCACTCATTTCTCCATCCCAGCCAATCAACAGGAAGCACCCATTTCCCAGCTACACCCCAGCTTCCAACCCCTATAGTATTGCCCCAGCCAATCAGCAGCAAGCCTTCATTTCCCAGCTTCCCCCACCTTTCTTCCAAACTGCCTTTGAAAAGCCCCTAACCCAGGATCCTCAGTGGGACTGATTTGAGTAATAACTCCATCTCCCACATGGTGTGACTGGCCTTACCTCAATTAAACTCTTTCTTTACAGCAAAGCCATGGTCTTTATTTGTGCAGCAGGCAGGAAGAGCCCGCAGGTGGTCACAGCAGCAGAGGGGAGATGCCATCTCAGTGCATTTGGGAGGTCTGCCCCTCCGTGTGTTCCCCAGAACAGCAGAATCAGCATTACTGAGAGCTTGATGGAAATGAAGAATCTCAGGCCCCTCCCCTGAGAGAACTGCTGAGTCAGAATCTGCATTTTTAACAAGGTCCTCAGATGGCTGGTGACCACACTAAAGTTTAAGAAGCCCTGCTGTCATCTAGAGATAATTGCAATATTACCAGGAGTGAGAAATACATTTACATGGAAGCCAGTTACCCATGTATGCATATATGATGTATTAGTCCATCCTCACACTGCTATAAAGAACTCCTTGAAACTGGGTAATTTATAAAGAAAAGCAGTTTAATTGACTCACAGTTCCGCATGGCTGGGGAGGCCTCAGGAAACGTGCAATCATGGCAGAAGGTGAAGGGGAAGCAAGGCACGTCTCACATGGAGGCAGGAGAAAGAGAATGCAGGGGACGTGTCACACAGTTTTAAGCCATCAGATCTCCTGAGAATTCGCTCACTATCACGAGAACAGCAAAGGGAAACTGCCCCCCACCCCTGCATAATCCAATCACCTCCCACCAGGCCCCTCCTCCAACACATGGGGATTACAATTCAGGATGAGATTTGGGTGGAGACACAGAACCAAACTCAAAGTTTAATGACAGATTACTTACTCTTATTACAGCTGATGAACTATGATATCTTCCCTCCCATTCCATTTCATTCTGTTCTGTTTTAAAATATTGGAGCAACCTTCTCAATTGATTTCGTGACCTACTCATAGATGGTGACCCACAGTTGTGGAAACTAGTCTAGAATCTCAGTTTGGCAATGTGAATATCTGGACTGCCCTCCGAAGACAAAAAACAAATCAGATAAAAAATTTTAATTAAGCGTATCCATTAACTAACAAATAAAGCAAGTAATACCTGAGCAAAAAACTAAAGGGAAACAAGAAAAAAAAAAAGATGGGCAGATATTGAAAGCCAGTTTTTACCTTGAGGTCACTTGTGGTGAACTTGAACTTTAATTGCCATGGCCTTCTAGAAGAAAGATGGCAAAGCCAGACTTCCCAAGATGGGGAACATCATGTGAGACCCTCCCTCCCTAACAGGACCTCGTGGGTGAAATACAAATGCTCAGTCTCCACCAGACAGTACAGGGAGAGGCCTGTCTCTACATCTGCAGGAAGGAAAAATTTCCCTCTAAATATTCTTCACAAAAAGTCCCTTCTGGCGTGAATTAACAGCCTGAAATGGGTAACTGCATAGTCTAAACAACATGTCAACGGAGCTTTCATGTTAACAAGGCTCTAGACTATATTTCCCTCCAAATCCCCAAAGTCTTGTCAACCTAAAATAATCAAACTGCTCAGGATGCAGTTGAAAGAGTTTCTTCAAGCAAGAAATATGAGAGTAGCCATCCGGGGACACGGGGAAGAAAGAATGGTGAACAGGGCTCCCTGCGTGGGGAAAGGTGACGACCAGTTATACAGGCAGGAGCGAGGTGCTGAACAGAATTACAACATTTTCCACCACCCAAACGTAAGATTTGATCAGCTATTCTTTTATTTATTTTTATTTTGAGACAGAGTTTTGCTCTGTCGCCCAGGCTGGAGTGCAGTGGCATGATCTCAGCTCACTGCAACCTCCACCTCCTGGGTTCAAGCAATTCTACTGCCTCAGCCTCCTGAGTAGCTAGGATTATGGGCACATACCACCACACCTGGCTAATGTTTGTATTTTTAGTAGAGACAGAGTTTCACCATCTTAGTCAGGCTGGTCTCCAACTCCTGACCTCAAGCGATCTGCCCACCTGAGCCTCCCAAAGTGCTGGGATTACAGGCCTGAGCCACCATGCCTGGCCTGATTGGCTACTCTTGATTACACCCTTGGAGGGTTGCCTAACATTCCAGGGTAGAGTGATAATTGTAGCAAGGCTCTACTCTCTAGTTTGGACGAGGAACAGGGAGTTGGGGTAATGTATCACATCTCAGCACACAGGCCAGGAAGCAACAATCATGCCCCAAAATGAGAAGAAAAACAGCTATATTACGATTCCACTTCTGGGGCTTAACTTTTCCCCTTGGCATGATGAATTTGGAAGGTCCTAAAATTTTATTTTCTTTTTACAGAGACACACACAAATTCTCTCTGGAGTACACCACTTCCATCCCAGGGCTAGGGAACATCCCATAGTAAAACTTTCAAAACAGAAAGTACTTCCTGGGGAACAAAATCACAAAGTAGACAAGGAAAAGGGGGCAGTGAGCAAAGCCTGGCAGAAAAAGTAACAGAGAATTAAAAAATAGTAACAGACCCAGACCACTAACATGTTCCGAGAGATAAAGAGATTGTGAAGGTGAGCACCAAGCAGGCAGAATTTGAAAGAAGCGAATGGAACTGCTGCAAGTGAAAAACAGCCGCTCTCAGAATTAATAATTCACAGGACAGATTTAATGCCTGATTAGGCAAAGCTGAAAAGGGGGGAGAATGAGGAAAGGAGGGAGAATTAACAAGTTGGACATTAAACCAGAATAAATTATACAAAATACATTAAGGCAAAGAGATGGAGACTAGTAGGATCAGGAAGCACAAAGGCGGAGTGAGGAGGTTTAACACACATTTAACTGGGGCTCCCAGAAGGAGATGAAAAGAGGCAGACAGAGCACTTTAAAAGATAGCGGCGGGTCAATTTCCAAAAAATAAGTCACAGAAAAATCAATTAATCATATCACCGATTCAAGAACGCCAACTAATTCCAAACAGAATACATATGAAAAAAATTTACACAGAGAAACATCATGGTGAAATTATAGATCATCAATGATAAAGAGATCTGAATGTACCTGGGGAGAAAAGAGAGATTACTTTCAAAGAACTTTCAGCCCAAACGCTGATTTATCAGCCTCAACAGCAGAAGTAACAATAGTGGAATGATATACATAAAATAACTGTGAACACAGAAGTCTCTAACAGGAAATACCATCTTTCAACGAGGATGAAATATAGACTTTTCGGAAAACCCAATATATACATGGTATGCACCAATATACCCTACCTAAAATAGGTATGCAATTACGTATACATTTCACACAGAAGGACAGCATTATCAGAAGGAAAGTCTGAAATGAAAAAGAAGAAAGAAGTACAAACAAATTGGCAAATGTGGGATAAGCTTACCTCTGCAAAACCATAGTAATTATGTCTCATGGAGTTACAAAAAAAGAAATATTGAATTTTTGACAACTAAGGTGAATACGTCAGAAAGCATTGATTAGAATATTCTGATGTTTTTGTAATACATGAAGAAGGTGTAGAGATTGACTGATTTTATAATCTGATTAAGTGTATGAGTGACATAATTTGTAGACTAACCACCAAAATAATAGAAATGTAGTGTACAATTCCAAAATCGTTAGAGAAAATTTTTAAAGAGAAAAAAGCCACTGCAGAATAAAGTAAAAATAGAGGGAAAACAACTAAAGAAAGATTGGAAAGGAAACACATCCTATGAGAGTGATTATACCGTCAGATTCATTACTGATTCACCCAAATGGACACAGCACAATGACTCCATCAGAAAGACAAAAACATTCAGGCTGTAGTCAGCAAAATTCAAGTATATTTCGCTAACAAGAGTATGTTCGGCCATTCTTGCATTGCTATAAAGAAAGACCTGAGGCATAAATTAGGCAGTCCCAGCGAATCGGGAGGCTGAGGTGGGAGGATCACTTGAGCCTGGGAGGTCAAGGCTTCCGTGAGCTGAGATCATGCCTCTGCACTCCAGCCTGGGTGACAGAGTGAGACCTTGTCTGAAAAACAAACGAAAAAGAAGGCAAAAAAAAAGAGTGGAAGTAACACACACACACACAAAAAAAAAACAATAAGGACAACTCTAGAAAACAAAAGCACATATAGTAGATATTAATCTCGCTATATTAATAATCACTTTAAACATCAATGGTCTAAATACATCAATTAAAAGACAGAAACTGTTACAGTACTTGAAAAAAAAAACAAAGACCCAAGTATATGCTGTCTACAAGAAACCCACGTTATATTTAAAGGCATGGATTAAAATCAAATGGGTGGAGAAAAATCTCCAATGCTAACACAAATCAAAAGAAAGCTAGAATAGATATATTCATTTCAGGCAAAGCAGACTTTATAGCAAAGAAACTTATCAGAGATAGAGGGGGCATTACATAATGATAAAGGGCTCAGTTTTCCTAGGAGATACAATAATCCTTACTTTGTATATGCCTAATAAGGAGCATCAAGATACGATAATCTTTCATTTGCATGTGCCCAATAACAGAGCATTGAAACACACGAGGTAAAAACGGACAGGACTGAGAAGACAATGGAAAGAGCCGTATGCACCCTTATCTCACACAAGACACACAGATTAATTTGAGATATATTACACACATAAAGACAAGATGAAACTATAAAGCTATAAGATAAAACATAGAATATCATCATGATTTGGCAGCAAATAAAGGTTTCTGACACAGTACTTAGAAAGCAATAACATAAAACACTGATAAATTGGAATTCTTGAAGAATTTCTGTTCATCAGAAGACACTGCGAAGTAAATGATGCAGAGAATGGGAGAAAGTATGTATAAAATATATTTCTGATGAAGGATGTGTATCTGGACTGAAACACACACACCTTTCAATAATAAAAAAAGACAAGTAATGAAAAATCAGCAAAAGATTTTAGCAGACACTTCGCACAAGAAGCTCTGTGAGTAGGCAACAGGCATTGGAAAGGGTGCTCCAAACTATTTGTCTGGGAAATGCTGTGTAAACTACAGTGAGTTACCATTACACACCCACTGGAGAGGTGCATACAAGGAGACTGACACTGTCAAACAGCAGCAAAAATCGGGCACTAGTACGCTCACGCATCACTGACGGGGATGGAAAATGTCACACTCACATTGCAAAAAGGTTTAGACATTTCTTATAAAGCTAAGTATTAATATATATATTTTTAGCCCAGCAATTCCACTGCTAGGTATTTATCCAAGAGTAATGAAAATATGTTTACAAAAACACTTCCCCACAAACATACATGGCTGCTTTATTTACAATGTATAGTTATCAGTCCAGCACCATTGTCTATCAATGGGAAAACAGATACAATTAACATCTCAACGTATGGCTGGGCACGGTGGCTCATGCCTGTAATCCCAAGACGTTGGGAGGCTGAGGTGGACGGATCACCTGAGGTGTTGGAGGCCAGCCTGGCCAACATGGCAAAACCCCGTCTCTACTAAAAACACAAAAAATTAGCTGGGTATGGTGACGCATGCCTGTGGTCCCAGCTACTCAGGAGGCTGAGGCAGGAGAATTGCTTGACTCCAGGAGGCAGAGGTTGCAGTGAGCCGAGATCACGCCACTGCACTTCAGCCTGGATGACAGAGTGAGACTCTGTCTCAAAAGATAAATAAGTAAACAAGTAAATAATAAACAAATCTTAAAGTATGAAGTGTCTGCAAGGATGTGAAGCAACTGGAACTATCTGTACGCCGCAGTGGGAGGGCTCTGGAACAATCACTTCGGAAAATAACTTGTCCTTGACAGATAAGGTGAATTTGAGCGTGATTTCTGTTTAGGTAATTCCATGTCTAGATTCAGGTACTGCCACATCTCTTGTCTGTATATAGCAGGAAATACACCTGAAAAATCAGAAACCTGGTAGCAACCCTGATGTCCATCCATCACAGAATAAATGAATCAAATGTCTGTAGAGTCATGCAAGAAACACTTTATGTATCGGTGACAACACATACATTGCAGTGATAGGAGACAGCGTGTCGGGTTATAGAAGCCTTAAGAACATAAGCGAGTCTTAGAAATGGCTCCATGTCATACACTACGGTTCTGTTTTATCAAATTCATGAAGCAATGTATAATATGTTGTTATAACTCTATATGCAGACACATGATAAAATAAGAAAAGTAGAGGAACAGTAAACAGCATTCAGGGGACTTCCTGTTGCTGATGGGGAAGGAAGGCTCTAGGATGAACCTGTGAAAGACTTTACAGGTAACACTGGCATCTTAAACCAGCTGGGGCGGCATAGGTGCTCATCACATTGTTATTCTTGACAGCATATATGTAGTCTATAAGTTACCCAAAATTAAATAAAAACAGGCCGGGTGCAGTGGCTCACGCCTATAATCACAGCATTTTGGGAGGCTGAGGCAGGTGGATCGCTTGAGTTCAGGAGTTCAAGATCCGCCTGGCCAACATGGCAAAATCCCGTCTCTACTAAGAAAAATTCAAAAATTAACCAGGTGTGGTAGCAGGTGCCTGTAGTCCCAGCTACTCAGGAGGCTGAGACAGGAGGATCGCTTGAACCCAGGAAGTGGAGGTTGCAGTGAGCTGAGATCACCTCACTGCACTCCAGCATGGGAGAAAGTATGAGACTCTGCCTCAAAAAAGTAAAAATTAAAATTAAATAAAAACCAGTTTTTAAAAATCTGCTCTATATCTTTACTTCATTTTCCCAGTGAAGGGAGTGGCTCTGTTGGCCAAATGATTGACCAACAAATTTCCCTTAACCCTGTCTGGTCTTCGGCAGCAAAGCTTCCTATCTAGAATGGGGAGCCCAGCATGGGAGAGGAGAGGAACTAGAAATATTCTTGTCCTGCAGCATTTCATGTTGATTCAGCTGGGAGTGCTGAGGACACCAGGTGTCAGGACTATGGAGGGTGGCCAAGTGGCTCAGGAGGTGGCGTTAGGTGTATTTATCAGCCATTGCCACATAACGAGCGGCACACACAAGACACACTTACTTTCATTCACACACCTGCCGGCCCTTGGGGGTCCTGCCAGGCTGGATTGCGCTGGGCCATGGCTCCGTCCTGGGGCCAGGTCTGCTCCTCATGGCCCCCTTCCTCCTTGGCCAGCTGCTACTAGAGGAAGCACATTCCTCCCGTGATGAGAGAGGAGTGCAAGACAGCTAGCCCAGCTCACAGGTGCCAGCCAAGTCTGCTCATGCCATGCCCCCACCATTCCACTGGCCAGAGCTAGTGCGGTGACCAAGCCCACATGGGTGGCAGGAATAAAACCTACCCCACCACTGTGATGGGTAATTGCAGGTGTCAACTTGGCTGGGCTAAGGGGGGCCCCGACAGCTGGTAAAGCATTATTTTTGGGTGTGTCTGCGAGGGTATCGGGAGAGACTAGCGTTTGAACCCATGGACTGAGAACAGAGACTCTGTCCTCACCCATGTGGGTAGCCACCATCCAACCGTGAGGCCCCATCATCCAACAGAAGGAAAAGGCAGAGGAAGAGAGATTCTCCTTCTCTTCTAGAGCTGGCTCACCCGTCTTCTCCTGCCCTTGGACTCTGGAATTTACACCAGATTCTCAGACCTCTGGACTCGGCCTCATACCACCAGCTTTCCTGGTTTCCAGCTTGCAGACTCCATAGAGTAAAAGTCTGTGGGCAGGGTGCGGTGGCTCACTCCTGTAATCCCAGCACTTTGGGAGGCCAAGGTTGTGGATCACCTGAGGTCAGGAGTTCAGGACTAGCCCGGTCAACATGAAACCCTGTCTCTACTAAAACTACAAAAATTAGCCAGGCATGGTGGTGAGTGCCTGTAATCTCAGCTACTCTGGAGGCTGAGGCAGGAGAATCGCTTGAACCTGGGAGGCAGAGGTTGCAATGAGCTGAGATCGCACCACTGCACTCCAGCCTGGGCAACACAGCAAGACTCTATCTCAAAAAAAAAAAAAAAAAAAGCTTGTGGCCTCCGTAATCCTGAGACAATTCCCATGACAAATTTTCTCTAATATATATAGATAATTGATAGACAGGCAGATAGATAGATATCATCTATCTATCCTATTGGCTCTGTTTCTCTAAAGAACCCCATTTGCAAAGCCACACGGCAAAATAGGTAGATACAGGAAAGGCGAAGAATTGGAAATAGTTCACCCAACCCCGCTCACCTACTGAGAAGCTAACCATCTAGAAAACAGCACCCCCAGCCTTGGCCAGCCACACGAAGGGGTGGGGAAATGATGACACCATCCCTCTGTCTCCACCTCAGGTCCAGGAGGTATTTTCTTTGCCTGCTGCTGACTCCAGAGGCTGTGCTCTGACCCGCCCTGCCTCTGCACGGCACTGGCTCCAAACCATATATGCCAACTGCCTTGTTAGTGCAGAAACGTGCACTTCCTGAGCACCTGCTGTATGCAAGTTGCTATGCGTCATGCATGCCACGCTGAGCTACCCGCGGACCCACCGGCCCAGCACACATGAGCCCCACACGTGCACTTCCTCGTCTGCTTCATCTGCCCAAAGTGCTCCCATGCTCTGACCTCGTCAAGTCAGCTCCACTTCCATCTTTTCTTTGAAACTCCTGATCAATCATATCCCACAGGCCAGACAGATCCTCCTCCCTTTGTGGCTATAACGTTCACTCACCTGTTTATTCATCCCCTGGACAGGTACGATGTGGGGCCGACCTGCCTCTGCCCCTGTGCTGAGTGCCCTGGGGACCTGGTGGTGAAGTAAGCAGACCGGGCCCCTCCCCTCTTGAAGTATTGACTCAGTGGGGAGAGAGACATTAATCCAATCACGTGATTAACAACTCTGGCTCACGTGATGGTGGTAAGTCAGGTAGTTCTGAGAAAAAGAATGCATCCTGGCCGGAGGGTAAAGGTAGGCTGAGGAGGGACAAGGACATGGGAGAAGAGCACAGTGGATGCAAAGGCCCTGGGGTGCGGGAAGCAGACAGACATTCACTGGCCGGCGTGGGACACACACTCTCCATCGGCTCCTCTCAGGCCACCAGAACGTCGTAAAATACACAACAGCTTTGGGTTTCCGGGGGTCTTTGGACGTGCAGATTAGGACCCAAAGGTGTACACAAGTTAGTCAGGATTGGGACCAGGGTTCTCTCAGAGGGGTGGTGGTCGAACCTCCCTGCATGGCCCTCCATGATGCTGGGACAAACCTGGCGATACACCAGTCCACGTCTACCCTCCCCCAGCATCTGCTCCAGGACCTCAGAGGGGCTGGGGGGTCCACTCTTTCCTCCTTGTGCTCAGCAGACCCAGACCTACAATGCTGATCTCCCAGGCAGCCCTGTCTCGGTCTTCTGAGGACTCAATCTCCACGATTAGAGAGGGTTTTGAGATGTGACTGATACCTCGTGCTAAAATCGGGGTGGGAGGTTCTCTTGAGGACGGTTTCTAATGGCACCTTCTGGTTTAGAATCTCTGCCACTGAATTTGTAAAATTAAGACATTTTATTGCCTCCTGGGAGCATGTGAGCTTGCCATCTGCACTCTTCTTCAGCACAATAATTCTCTTTTTGTCAGGTTTAATCCCGTCTTGTACTCTAATTGAGATTTCTGGGGGAACATGCGTGTGGAGGGGTGGGAGTGGGGGTTGTTACTTGGTGGGAAATGGACAGGAAGGGTACAGGGAGCCGGGTGGGGCCACATCACCTCGATTCCAAGCAAGGGTCATCGGAGGCAGGCTGGGCCATTCTAATAGAGTTCTCCAAAGACAGGTGAAACTTGGTTACGGGAGCTATGCACAACTGCATATTCAAATTACCCACTGATCTCCCCTTAACTATAAGTCCACCCCACTTTGAGAAGAAGAAACAAGTGTCAAGTTATCTTCGTGTTCCCTCCATACAGCCTTGGAGTAAAGTATCGACTTGTTTCTGACTTACATTAAAAAGGCAGACACTGACCTTCCCGCTTCTACTGTGCGCAGCAGGTTCTGGGTGCAAAGGGCTCAGCTCTCAACTGGCACAGAGAGCCTCAGGGGCTGCCTGCAGGTGTCACAGACGCTGTCTCCAGGCCCCCAAGCCCTGACCTTTGAGCCCTCACTGGCCCTCAGGGAAGCAGCTTGTCAGGGATGGAGTCCCCTGCCGGGGGGCTGGCATGGCAGAAAGGCTCCAGGGACCCGACGGCTCTCCGGGATCACACAGTGCTGAGCTGAGGGTTCACACCAGGCACAGGTGCACTCAGGGGTCTCTAAGGCACCTGAGGCTGAATGCATGTCCCCCACCACAATGGCGGCTGGTGTGCACATATGTGCATGGATTGACAAACTATGGATATTTCCACACTCACGTACAGAGGCAAAGTGTGCCTGGGTGGGGGCATGCATGGCACATGACATGCTGTCCTCTGCACAGCCTGTCCTTGACCCAGGGTTGCCAGCAGCCACTGTGAAGGGAGGGAGGGGCCGAGCAGATGACTGACGGCCCACGGCATCCATAGGGAACATTTGGTTTCACTGCCAGGACAAAGTCAAAACAAAGGGATTTCTCCAGATTCCACAGCCCCTCCCCGGGCTACTCAGGCAGAGGACCCACCTTGCAGGGAAAATCGTTGAAAACCATCAAGATCTCATCACACACTGAGGTCTGTTGTGGGGGAATAGGGGAGGGACAGTGGGGGCAAGGAGGGTGGGGAGGGATAACATGGGGAGAAATGCCAGATATAGGTGACGGGGGGATGGAGGCAGCAAACCACAATGCCATGTGGGTACCTGTGCAACAATCCGGCATGTTCTGCACATGTACCCCAGAAACTAAAGTGCAATCAAATATATATTAGAAAAAAAGAAAATCATCAAGATCAAAAGCACAGGAGCGGCTCAGCAGCAGCTGCAGATGCCGCTTCATCTCAGGTGGAGGGAGCCCCGGGACCCACCTCTTCCCGACTGCTGACTCAGCTGGTGGCACCAGGGGGGTTCATCCCCAAGAGATCACCCAGGAAGCACAGCTGGCCCCACCAGGGAGATGGGAGAGAGCACGGCCTCTGAATCCCCCCCCACCCCCGCTCTCCACCTTCCACACCGGGTCTGCACCCACCCGTTCTCATCAGAAGCCCCTGGGACCAGCAGAGCCTGCAGAGGCTCTGGAGACCCCACTCCCAGGGGTGGGTTGCCTCCACCCCTTGAGGACGTGCCCAGGGGAAGGCCTGAAGGGAAAGACGCAGGCATGGACCCGCCTTGGCTGCATCTCCCCACACTCAGGACATCTGACAGCCATGGGATGATGATGGGGTCTGTCCCTCCCACCTCCTGGGAAGTTCTCTGTGGGGCCCCAGGAGCCTCAGCTCCCAGCTCTGGCCACGGTGAGTTCAGAGCCTGGGCCCAGAGATCCTGAGAACCCACTCTGTATTCAGGAAGAGAGCCTTCCTGGGTCCAGGTGTGAGGCTGACCAGGCCCTGTCCCCAGGGTTGGAGGTGGGAAGGGTATCGCACAGCAGGGGGCGGGGAGGACCTGAGGTCCCTGACAGGTGCCAGGTGCAGCAGGGGGCTGCTTCGAGATCAAGGCAGGACATGGGTGCCATTTGCTCACAAAGGACACATCCAGGCAGGGAGAGGACGGAGCACCAGGGAGGGGCAGGAGGCTGGGCCTGGGAGTGGGCGGTGGGGGCTGATGGGCATGAAGAGAGCCCCACCAGCCACTCCTGCTGGGGGACAGAACCCATGGCCAGCCCTGTCCCCGACCCCCTAACCGACCCCCTCCCCGACCCCCGAACAGAAGTTCCAGATGCAGAACGTCTTTCCAACCGGCTGGGGCAGGGACCTGGTTCCCCTGCTCCCCCCACCTCCCAGCCTGGGTTCCTGGAACCCACCCTGCCAGGAAGCTCAGCAAGGCTACCCAGGACCCCTGGTCCTCCTCAGGGTTAGGCTTCCCGTAGCCTCCCCACCCAGAACTCCTGGGCTTCCCTCAGGATCTGGCTTCCCACAGCCTCCCTACCCAGGGCCCCTGGTGCCCCTCAGGGTCAGGCTCCCAGCAGCCTCCCTACCCAGGGCCCCTGGTCCCCCTCAGGGTCAGGCTCCCAGCAGCCTCCCAGTTGGACAGACGAGAAGCGGACAAGTGCCTTAGCAGGAAACACAGGCCAAGAGGGTGGACGCAGGAGAAACGGGGTGTGGCGGGCGGCCCTGGGCACGCTTCCAGCTGCTCCTGAGGCGCCTGAAGGAGGCTTGGAAGCAGGGCCCAGGGGAAGCCCGAGGCAGTTTTCTCCACAGGCACCTGAATTACCTGCCTGGGAAGGATGACAGGCCACCTCAGGGACCTTCTCTCCCCACACGTCACTGTCGCCAGCAGAGCTGTGCACGTACAGAGCCGGAGGTGGCCGGCCAAGCTCACACCATCGCTAGACAGTCAGGCCCGGCTCACACCAGCCTGTGGCTCCCCAGTGTCCCGGGACAACTCTGGTCCCCCCGGGAGATGGGATGGCACCTGGCCTTTGAAGTTCCTTCCTTTAAACATGCATGCATTCTCCTATTCAAAGCCATGTTGATTCTAGAGAAATCCGGCACCGCAGACACAAAGGAGGCGGCCGTGGCCCAGGGCCCTGCTGACGGCCTCGGCTTTCCCCAGGGCCCCACCTCACGTGAGGATCTGCGACAGGTCCTGCCCCCCCAGGTCCATCTCATGCGTTTTTCCAGCTCCGCCTGCCCCGCACGTCTGCCAGCTCCTGCGTTCTCCAGAATGTGTGCCGTGTGCATGCAGGGAGGGGCCCCGTTAGCGTCCAGCACCCCCACTTCTGGGAGAAGCAGCATCCCCCTCCTTGGGGGGCCCACGTCCCCTGCCCACCCTGTTCGGAAGCAGCTGCAAGTTCAGGACTCACATTTCCTCTCCACACATCAGGAGGAGGCTGGGAAACTCGGGTGGCTGGCGAGGAAAAGGCTTCTCTGCAAACAAGCTTGCAGGGGACGCGGGAGAGCGGGATCCTGGAAGCCCTTCCTGCCTTTCCCTAGAGAGAATGCCCCTCCCCTGACCCCAGGCCAAACGGTGTCTGCTCTGCAGCAGGAGGAACCACTTGGCCCGGGCAGCCCTAAGCGGCTTGATTGCCAGTCTTTTAAAATCTCAGCTGAGCCCAGTTAATTACAAACTAGTTCACACTGTTATTTTGATTTGCCTCCGCCTTCCAGGCCGAGTGATCAGGCGGAGACTTTCAGGAGCAGCAGAGTGTGGCCCGGGGTCTGGGTCTGCCTCGAGGCTTGCAAATGGGTACCAGCAGTGGGCGGGCTCCATCCAGGCCGGGAGCCGGGCTCAGCGCGCCAGCCCCCACATTCACGCCTGGAAAGTGTTACAGAGACATAGCCCCACAAATTAATTAGCAATTAAAAACTTTATTTATAAAATCAATTCATGGATACACATCTTGTTAAAATGCAAACTATTATTTCCAGATGACTTTTAAATAAGAAAGGAACAGAAATGCAAGAGGCTGACAGTGCACCGTGCCAAGAACATCTTCAACAACAATTTGCTGAATATTAATGAACTGAAAATGTCATTTCTGGTCCAATTACTAGAAGTAATTAGTTTTTTTTAATTATGGAGGAAGTGGAATTTTAATAAGGTCAGTTTTACAATTACAGTTTTAAAAATACTAATTGTATTGTCATCATGTCACATAATAAATGACGTTAACTTGCTAACATCTGTTGGTTTTAATGTAAATATAGCAAAAATATCATTGTATTGAGTTCTGTAGGGAGTGACATTTTATTAATAACGAGAGTGATTGTATACAGCATGGGAGACAAGCTGGACCAGGTGGGATCCCTGAGAGGCGGCATGACGTTAACACGGAACGCCTCCTGCCAAAGCTTTCTGAATGCTCTCGTTGGCCGCCGTGGAGGAAGGAACTGTGCATGCTTCTTCTGACACATCATGGATGTAACCCTCTACAAATACCAACTTCAGGCTCACACTTGAGCCTGGGCTGAAGGCCAATAGCAAGATCCCGCTCTGACCTTCGTGCTGGCTCCCCCTGCAGGAAGTGACTCCTGAACCTCTGCCGTACACGTGCACTGGTTTCCTATCCGTCACACAAACGAATCCCGTTTCTCCTCCTCCGGGGCTCAAAGTGATGAGGTGGAGGTGCCTCTCCTCCGACTGCCACGGCCTGTCTTCCTCAGTCACAAAACTGCAGGAATCCTAAATCCAAAAGTCCCTAAATACCTTCCCAACCAACTGACCCTCCACAGCAGTGCTCTGTTCAGTCAAGTTAAATCACTTTTGCCCCAAAATTGATATTCCAATGGCTTACGCTACCCCCTCCTCCATAGTCCCACCCTTCCTGATGTTAATTCTTTTGATTCCATGGAATAGGAAGCAGAAAACCTCACTCAGCCCACAAAGCTCGTCTGCCTCCAAAGCAAAGACCTATGCACCAACGTGTCCTGTTCAGTGCTGTGCACCACAGGCTCATCAGGGCCACACTGCAGCCTGCAGGAAGCCACTGCTCAAGTTCAGATGGTCCCGTTCAATGTCGGCATCAATGCTAATTATAAAGAACTCTACGTTATTAATAACACTTGTGTCGTATTGAATAGCAATGATAAACATAACTTACACTTACTCAACATCTATTTCGGTAGATCTGTTTCGAGTGAAGGGGAGAAGGGAAGGAGGGAGGAGGGATGGGTCTTGACCTCCGGATTCTACGCCTGATCCAGCTCCTCTGTTTTCTCTGCCACACCTTTCCCTACAAAGCCCCTTTCCGTTTCGCTCAGGGACAACCATCTGGGGTTACTGCCCTCCCGTCACCTCCTAAGAGTGGCACTGTGATGACAGCCATGACAGCTCAGCCCACACATGTCATCCAACAGCTGGGACAGTGGGTCCCACAACAATTCTCAATGCTGCTGAATAAATTTTTGGCCCTTGGTCTCTGGCCACCACATCTTGTTAGACACTGGGCTCCCGGCCTTACCCAGAGCTCTCACTGCTCCCATCCCCTCTCAGAGCCCCCAGCTCTGTGGGAAACCCAGGAACCACAGGCAGCAGGTTCGCCTCTGGCTGGAGGCCTGAATCCTGCTGACCCATGAGGTTCAGATTCTAGTCCAGGTGGGCTCCCCGTCCAGGTGTGAGGCACCGTGCCATCTCAGCCATGCCTGAGCTAACTGCAGATGGGAAGGAGGCACACCAGCCCTAGGGCATCCTGTGATCCTCCAGTCACTGAGAGCGCAGACCAGTGCCCCATGGCCTCTCTGCCCCTGCCACAGCACTGGTGCAGGCTGACCCTGAAGAACTTCCACGGCCAGTCGGTGGAGCGAGGGACAGGACCGGAGGCCACCTGAGCAACAGTCCCCAACCCCCATCGACTGGGCAGCGAGTGCAGAGCTGGAGGCCCGGCTTCTTCTCTGACCTCCCTGGCCACCTTCCAGGACCACATGCCCTCAAGGTAGCCCCAAGGTGTGTCCCATCATTGCCCCATTTAGAGCTGAGAAACAGGAGGACCAGAGAATCATGGCTGTTGGAGCCAGAGGGCGCCTCGCGGCCCCCCGCCCTGAAGCAGCAACCCCCTTCCCTGGTCATTACTGACCCCCAACCTTGGCGACCCTCCCCACTGCCCTACGGAAGACCCTTAGACGGGGGCTGACAGATGCGGCACGGTGCAGGCCAGCCTCCTTCCACCACAGTGTGAAACATGGTTCACCAGAGCTGGAAAGTGCCGTGCGTCCTTGTGTCACCAAACACCACAGCAAAGAGCCGGTGACATCAAGCCGCAGCCCTCCACGCCTCCTCGTGTGGCCTTCACAGCCGCTGGCCCTGTGCCTGCATTGCAGGTTTGCAGGAGATGTCATCCAGTGGATAAATGTCCACAGAAGCGGGGGTCGCCCTCCCAGAGTTTTAGCACCTCAGAGGAGGCCAGCAACTCACCAAGCCATGCTTGTTCTCTGTCCTGCACTGCATGTCACCTTATTAAAGGATCCGACGCAGGCTCGTAAAATATTTAATGAAAACATGCCTCCAGGTGCCCGTCTTGGAGGGGCCTGAAGAGGCTTCCTGCCAGAGTCCTTCCCCACCCGCACCCCACCCCGGGCGAGAACACTTACCTTCAGGGGAACAGCTTGTGGTCGTTAAAATGGCTTGTGGGTGTTTGTTATATCCTTGGGAATGTCTTGTTGAATTTTAATTACCTAGATTAAGATCTATTGATATAATTATTGAGATACATAAAAGTTTTATTTAAACATGGATAGGCCAGAAATGAATGTTCCAGGGACAATAAATGACTTTACTGCCCAGCTCTCAGAATTGCCTGTAGGACAGGGCAGGGAACATCGCAGCCCAAGGACACCCCTGGAGCGTGACCTCTCCTGGGCCCAGAGGTCCCAGAAAGCCCCTCTGTCGACTGCATGTGGGGTGTGGGGCACAAGCCACAGAATCGGTCCACACAGCATGCGCTGGCACCAGGATTCTGGCTCCTCCCGGGCTGCCAGTTCATCCTCCTGCACCATCCTCCCAGGCTTGCCTCAGTTCTCAATAGAGAGCACTGCCATCCACAGAGAGCACTGCCATCGACTCCCTCTGTGGGAAGCACCGGCATCCAGAGCGGGCACTGCCATCAACTCCCTCTGGGTCTGCACTTTCCTCCCATTCCCCGAAGCCCAAGATAGAGAAGGTGTGCAGCACGGGCCCTGGGCAGGAGGACTTGAAAGCTGTTCCGTGGCTCACCCCTCACCAGGCTCTGAGCTGAGGTCTGACCACAGAGGGGTGTGCGGCGGGGGTGTGCTCTGCTGAGCAGGACTCAGGGCACCGTGAGCCCCAGGTGGTGCCCCTGCCCTGGAGGCTCAGGATCCTGGAGCCCGGCAGGTATGCGAGGTGCTGCAGGGGTGCTGTGGACCTGCCCTGCCCTGCTCCTCCGCTCCAGGCCCAGCACCAGTGGTGCAGCCTCAGAGTTTCCCTCAGGGAGGTCCCAGGGTGGGGTGGGGGGCGTGAGCAGGGAGAGCTTCCTTAGGTGCCCACACACTAGGAGGCAGCACAAGGTGTCGGAGCTTCTCGTTCTTATTCTCTTTTTTCTTCTGGTTCAAGGAAAGAGGCCACCTTTTTGACAAACTGTTTTATGCGGAGGCATCATCAGCTGGAATGGAGATGTCCCCACCACAGTGAGAGTAAGTGATGTGCTTTTAGGGCGGCTGAGCTTAACAAGGTAAGAGCATGCCCCTGCCCGCACCCGGCATCAAGGTATTTCCATTTCGCTGGTAGACCTCAATTCATCTTGCAGACCAAGTTTAAAGACAGACATCACTGGAGGCCCGAATGCTATGACCATTCACATAAATAAATCGTTTTGTTTTAGCTGCACGGAGCGGCGCCCAGCGGGGCAGGAGGCCCGGTAATACATGAGGCTCTGCTAAAGCCCCACACACGGTGGATTAACATTTTCACAACAAAAGAAAAAGGAAGGAGGGACTTGGGTTCTGTTTTTATTTATTTTTTCTAAGGTCACTTCTGACTAAAGAGCTTCAGGGTTGACTGAAAACACACGTGCACATGTGCATTGTACACATGCACACACACGCATTCTCACAAGTACACACACATGCATTCACACAGTGCACACACAGATGTATTCTCACAAGCACACACACATGCATTCACACACGTACACACATGTGCACACACATGCATTCACACTGCACACACAGATGCATTCTCACAAGCACACACGCATGCACACACATTCATTCACACACATACACATACACACGTGCACACACATGCAGTCGCACAGTGAAAACGCATACATGTGCATTATCACAAGTGCACATACATGCACACACGCATTCTCACAAGTACACACACATGCATGTACCCCATGCATGTGCACACATGACCCTGTGGCCATCCTCTGCTTGGTTCCCCCATGCATGCACATTCACACAGGTGTACACACACACATATCGCATGATTGTGCATGCACACACCACGTTTCCACAGGCACACACGAGTGCACACATGCACATACCACACAACTGTGCACACATACACACATATCTCATGCATCCACATGCACACATGGGTACGCACATGCATGCACACACCACACACACGCACATAGACAAACAGTCTGTCAGAACACACCACACTGTTTTAAAATACACAGCTGACTCCCGAGCGCAGCGACTCATGCCTGTAATGCCGGCACTTTTGGATTACACTTTGGGAGGCGGGTGAATCACTTGAGATCAGGCGTTCAAGACCAGCCTGGCCAACATGGTGAAACCCCACCTCTACTAAAAATACAAAAAAAAAAAACCACCCAAAAACAAAAAATACAAAAATAGTGGCACGTGCCTGTAATCTTGGCTATTCGGGAGGCTGAGGCAGGAGAATCACTTGAACCCGGGAGGCAGAGGTTGCAGTGAGCTGAGATCACATCACTGCACTCCAGACTGGGCGACAGACTCCATCTCAAAAACACGTAAAACTAAGTGAATATATATACAGCTGCTGGCTGCACACCACGTGGTGGGGAGGCGGCCCTGCAGACCAGAGCTCTGCATTTTGCAAATGCTCCCTGGACAGGCCTGTCTGAAGGGCTCTCTGTGCACCCACAAGTCTTCTTGTCCCCACTCCCACTCTGCTCCCAGCTCTCTGGGATGAAGGGGACACACCTCCCTGTTAGGAAACTTCGTCTGCTTCTCCCGCTGCTCAGGTTCAGGCAGTGACCAGGATGCCCTATGGTTCTCAGAAGGAGTGGCCAGGGGCACAGGACACCACGGCCTCTCTTGCATTTTACCCCAAATTCAGAGATCCCTGCCTGCTGCCACAGGAGGTAGTGTCAGTGGATTTAAGGTAAGGAGCATCAGAGGGCACTGACCACACCTCCCCACCCTCCACATGCTGCCTAATGTGCCCAGCACAAGGCTGACCCTGGGGACAGCAGTAAGAGCTGGAACAGGACAGTGTTGGGGAGCTGACATTCCACTGGAGGGGCCAGTGCAGGGGCTGCCGGACAAAGGGTGGTGGCTGGAGTCACCGCCAAGTGCACAGAGTACCCAGAGCCTCTCCTCATGGACACTGCCTGGCCACAGTCCCACGCTCACCCCTCATCTGCTGCATCTCATTCAGAGCTGACCATAAGTGGGAGGTCAGTTCCATCTTTCCATGATTTGCTGACAGTCACGCAAGCCACAGGCAGCAAGGCCGGCATTTGAATGTTGGTCTGTCTCACCCCACGGCTGCCAAAGCGCTGAAGGTACAACCCGATATGAAATTTGCAGTTAAGATTCTGTTTTCTGGCACAGCAGGTAGGCTTTTGAATGAGGCCTGGACAAACTGTGAGTACGTGGACGTGGGGCACGCATTTGAGTTTGTGTGGAGGCGTGTGTGTGCACCTGCGTGTACAGGGACCAAGCTCTGCGCCATTCATGATGCAGGACGTGGCTTGCTCTTGCCTGCTGCGGTTTTACAGGAGGCTGGCATTTGTTATTTCAGGGAAACAGTTTCTAAATCCATCAAGCAGAAATGGCATTCCAGATTTGGACTTGTCACATCAGACACACAAATAAGTAACAATCGATGAGAAAATTTAACCAATTCTTCTCATTTTTCTGGTTCTAATTGGCATTTCCTGTCGTAATGAATGCGACCGTATCTGCTCACAAACCTAAAACCCACCTAATTGCCCTCTTTCCACCCTGACACAGAAGAATGTCAAACGCCGTTTGTCGTAATGAACCAAATAATTTATAAATGCCAAAAGTCAGGCTGTTTGTATTTAACGCCTCTTAAAGGACTGATCAGCCATCAGATTTACACTTCTTTGGATATGTACATTTTTCCTTTCCTGAATTTCTTGGTATAAATAACAGCAATTGGCATTAAATGCAATGACAACTCCTCAGTATTTCTCAGGGTCAAGACATGCAGAGGACAGAGTCAGGGAGTGAAATGGGTCCAGAGGCGTCTGCACACCTGCGTGCATAGGCAGATGCGTGTCTGCACATGGGCACATGCACAGACACGTGCGCACATGCAGCTGTGTGCATGCATCCGTGTGCATGTGAACAGACACACAGATCAGAACGAGGCACATGTGGGCCTGCGAGGATGCTGGCTTGTGCGCCTAGGAGCACAGACCTGTGCACACACGCACGTGCAGCTCTGTAAACCAACAAGGCCCTGCCCAACGTGGCGTCACTCAAATGTCACTGGGGAAGTCTGTGGTCTGTTCTGCTGACTCCGTTCTGTTGGTCTGAACTTCTGTTCTGACAACCTCTGTTCATAACTTGGTGCCCTCTGGCCACAGGGTCTGTTCTGCTGACTCCGTCCATAGCTTGGTGTCCTCTGGCCACAGGGTCTGCTCTGCTGACTCCGTCCATGGCTGGATACCCTGTGGCCACAGGGTCTGCTCTGCTGACTCCGTCCATGGCTGGGTACCCTGTGGCCACAGGGTCTGCTCTGCTGACTCCGTCCATGGCTGGGTACCCTGTGGCCACGGGGTCTGCTCTGCTGACTCCGTCCATGGCTCGGTGCCCTCTGGGTCTGTTCTGCTGGTTGTATGGTCTCTACTTTAACACCAATGCTGCCCGGCTGCTGTCTGTGCCATGAGGCACGTCTGACCTCTTGTCTCACTGTGGCTGGGAACTCAGTTTCTGAGGTTCCGCTGGGATCCCCTTGGTCAAGACAGGGTCTGTTCAGTCTGTTTGGGAGCTTAGGATTTTATTTTTAGTTCTCAATGTGAAGATATTTTAGCCTAATTTTTTTTTTTTTTGAGACAGAGTCTTGCTCTGTTGCCCAGGAGTGCAGTGGCTCGATCTCAGCTCACTGCAACCTCTGCCTCCTGGGTTCAACTGATTCTCCTGCCTCAGTCTCCTGAGTAGCTGGGACTACAGGCACGACCACCATGCCCAGATAATTTTTGTATTTTTAGTAGAGATGGAGTTTCACCATGTTGGCCAGGATGGTCTCAATCTCCTGGCCTCGTGATCAACCCCCCTTGGCCTCCCAAAGAGCTGGGATTATAGGAGTGAGCCACCGCGCCCGGGTTATCCTAATTTTTCATACCTAGTGCTTTAATGAAATGAAAGGCCACAAGGAAGGGGGCTGTGCGCATGCGCCTGCAGTCACATCCTCCACACGCACCCGGCAGCTCCTGGAGAGTCTGTGTTGCTGCATGGAGCAGCCCCTCTGCATCTGGGCACAGAGGCCTCAGTCCTGACCCACAATTATCTCAGTTTCTTACTAACGAGGAAGGAGGGCAAAGGCCAGTGGCATATAGGCAGGAGATGGCACAATGGGCAAAAGCAGAAAGTCGCCCCAGCCCAGATGAAGATTCCCACGCTGCGGTCAGTCACAGCAAAGGAGCACATATGTTCCGGCTTGGCGTCTGCTTGCATGAGTCCTGTTTTATCTATATTAAGCACTGGTTGCCAGTAACGGAGTACAGCTGACAGCAGCTTCAGCCCCGGAGAGACAGGTGTGGGCTCTGAAGCAGAGTGCAGCAGGTGACGCCGGGCTCCGGGCCAACTGCCCAGGGTCCCTTGCCATGCTGTGCAGCGGGTCCTGCCCAAGCCCTTCTCCACACAGCCAACGGTGGCCGGTATCCTCCAGGCCATCTGTCACCAACTCTGACACAGGCAGGGGCTCAAGAGGGCTGCGTCTCCCTGCAGGTGGTCGGGGAAGCCTTCCCTGGAAAGCGGACCCTCGGGCGGACAAGGGCCAGCCACAGTAGTCCAGGTGGGAGAAGAGGAACGCGGACCACAGAAGCGTCCTGGAGGGTGCAGGAGGCAGAGCCCGTGGGACATGGAAGTAGTGGGGAGAGACGGGGTGCACTGTCTAGGGAGTGGAGGTCCAGTGTTGATCACAGTGAGCCCAAGACACCCTGGAGCACCCAGGAGGGCTCCTGCAGGTGCTGTCTCCAGAGTTTGGAGCTGTGGAGGGTGTGGGAGCAGCCGAAGGAGAAGGACTCACGGAGGCCGGGCTGCCCCCTCCCCTCCCACTGCCCACTTCTCTTAAGCCCTTCAACTGACACCGGCACAGGCCCTTTAACTCGCTTCGCAAAAGCTGCCCCCAGCCCATCTGGGCCATTATTTTAGGTGTGAGCGTTGTCTTTGGTCTAAAGGTTGAAATATTTATTTAGTTAAATCAACCTTTTCTTCATTATCTGGAAGCTTTAAAATGTGTCCATCCTACACAGATGCAAAACCTGCAGCATCTTGGAGGTTTGTTTTCCAGAACCTTGTACTCACTGTAACCTCACGCATCGCCAGTCTATTCCCGGGCCACACTGCAACACCCCGCCCCGCCTGGGGTCCTGCCCTTTTCAGAGCCTTGGAGTCCTCTATGGGACCCTCTGTCCTGGCCACCTGGGTGGAGGGAGCTGGGGGACTGAGGCTGAAGGGGGTGAGCGTCCCCCACACCCAGACCCCATGGCTTGGTAAGAAGTTAGCGACACTGTGCTCCCAGCCACCACACCTGCAGCGGAGGGAGCGAGGCCTCGGCCTTGGGGGCCACAGAGCAGCCGTCCGGCTCTATGGTTGATGCTGAGGTGCCGTGGCCACGCCCGAGGGGTCCCACAGCCCCCACGCTGCTGACTCTGAAGCTGTTTGGCCGCAGTGAACCCTGCCACTCCCTCTTTTGTTAAGTCTTCTTATTTACGATTTGGTCTTAGGATTCTCTATACTCACCTCTGCAGCCAACGTGTTTTGACCTCTGTTATTACCTGACTGACAATAGCTTAATTTTCTTGACAAGCTTAACAATATTTGTAAGAAAAAGACGCCACACCGGAGTCTCCCAGCACTGGGAACAGAGGAGCCGGGGCGAGGCGTTCTCCGTCCTTGGCAGCATCTTCATTAGCCTGCGTGTGGCCGCTCCGAGGGCCCGCACAGCTGGCCTGTCCCCACAGGAGTCCTCGCGTGCCCACACAGCCCCATCTGCCCAGTCACGGTGGCATCCTGCTTAGCGTGACATTTAACGAGGTATGCAGGGTCAGGCCAGTTAAATGTGAGAAAATTAATTTGTATCACGACACACAGCAACTACAGGTGCACACAGGCTTTAAGGACATCTTCTATCGTATTAAGTTAACAGATTTTCGTAATCCCAGAGAGTGGAGGAAGATGATTCCGTTCAAGGATTTACTTAGGAGCCTAGAAGGGATGTGAGTACACGTCTGTGGTAATTAAGGGACTGCTAATCTCTTAACCTCTGCAGTAAGATATGCTTCATTATTCTTGAAATTGTAGCTGACACAGTATACCTGAAGAACCACTTTAATTCCTTTCTTCCTCTTTTTTTAATCTGGTCTCTCCCCGCAGCCATGAGGTACCATGCAAGCAGAAGCAATGATCCAACCTGCCGGCCTCTCCTTGGTTCGAAGCACATTTCATTTTGCTAACGATATTTGCTGTTTGATAGAGCTCCTCAAGGTAGACCGTTCAAAACACAGAAGCTGGGGGTAATTGTCTGGCTTCGTGACAGTTTTCCAGCCCTGTGTATTGCTGTTACCAAATTACAGGAAGCAAATGGCCTTCTAAAGAAAACGTTTATGACAGCCCCCAGTGCACGGCAACATTAACCCGGCGCCGGGCGTTTGAGGCATCCCCGGAACTGCACAGCCCTGAGGAGCTGCCAGGCAGGGCCGGGACCGCAGGGATGCAGGGCGAGAGCTTCGCAGGCTCAGTCTTCCTTTGGTTTACATTTTCGTCCTCATTTTTCGCTGGCACGATTTGATATGCACCTTCCAAAGGACCAAAGAATACCGGTGCCAAATCATGGGGACGTGGGACAGGACGCCTAGTCTGCATGTGGAGGCGTCCCCAGTGTTTGGAAAGAATGGAACTGAGTGTGAGGGACATGGGGCGGGACGTGGGGCGGGACGCTCAGTGCATGTGGAGGTGTCCCCCGTGTTTGGAAAGAACGGAACCGAGGCCTGGCCCTTTAAGAAAAAGACCCTGATGGGGATTCTGAGCAGAGACCAGGTCAGACACAGGGGGCCAGGGAGCCCCAGAAGGGTGGACATGGGCCGTGGGAGCAGGAGCGTCCTCCAGGTTGGGAACAAGACTGCAGTCTCAGGAAGCCAGGGCTGGGCGGTGAAAACCGCGTGGCTGGCAGTTTGGGCCTAATTACAGGACTGGACACGGGAGACGCTACCAGCAGGCTAAGGGATTTCCGTGTTAGGTTTCTAGGAATCCAGGAAATGTGGTATTGGCATAAATACGCCTGCGTTTACAGATTAAGTCGGAGGAAGAACAGGACTGGGCCATCGTGAGGCCCTTGGATTTGTTTGCAGGAAACTGTATCTGCTTGCAAATGGGCAAAGATAACACAAGAACAACAAAAGTCATAATGTACTAATCTAAGAATCTAGACACATCTACCAGACTCCTGATTTCCGAGAACCAAGTGAGGAGGAAGCCCCAGGCCCTCCCTTGGTGAGTGTGAAACGGGCTAAACCGTGGCCTGGAAGACCCAGCTACAGAGAGAGGAAGAGGAGCAGAGCTGGGCAGTAGCTGAACTGGGAACAGCAGATTTCACTCAGGCCTTCCTGAATGGGGAGAGAGACGGATTCAGCTCTGAAGACAGCAGGAGTCCCGGGGTCACAGCCCAGGGGCAGCGTGGGGGCCGGATGGGAAATTAACAAGACAAAACGCCGGGCTCAGGAGCCTCTGGCAAAACCAACCTAACAGGATTCTTGCTGAAGACGGGCCGGTGAGCAGCAGCACCTGGGGATGCCGGGGTCTCCTGACCTGTTATCTAGGGTGGGGGTTCTTGCCAAAAGCTGACAATGCAGAGACAAGCACAGAGGTCCCAAAGTCAAGATCCCACTGAAAGTGTAGGGGCCTGTGTGGAGTTTGGTCAGGGAGAGGATCTGTCAGGAATCTGATCCCTGGGCCCACAGTTATCAGGTGTTTCTAGAGCAGGCTCCATGAGCCTCCTCACCGCCACACCGTCCCCACCGTGATGGCCTCCGTGCTCCTGCAAGGAAGTTTAAAGAAGGGGAGCCGAGAGGCCTCAGTGTGGTTTAGATGCAGAGGTAGGGGCAGCTCCTCGGTGACTAGATGCTAAACAGACATTCCTGAAGAAGGCTTCTAACAGTAAACACGGGCCGATGAGAGAAATGTGAATTCAAGTCCGGTTATAATGTAAGATAGTTTTAAAATCCCTTTGATCTACACTTTTAAAAGATACTTTTCCCTGGATCTACAGGGCCACCTGTTTCTTGTTTCAGTTCTACGGCGTTTCATTTAATAAGCATTTGTAACCTTTAATAAAAGCAATCAGTTACTTTAAGTCAGACAAAAATGTTTACATTAAATTAATTTCACAATTAAATAGGGTTAAAAGTGACCTGATTATCAGATTCTGACCAGGTGATCCCTCCCCATGCCGCCCCGTCCGTCAGAAGGTCTGGGGAGAGGAAACAGAAGAAACACTGGCACTTGATAAAATGGATGGAATATACCAGCCCACAGATTTAAGAAATTCAGTAAACTCAAACCCGATGAATACACAGAAAACTACTGTTTATTTCCATCATAATCGAACTGCTGAAAACAAAAGGAAATCAGTACAATCTTAACAACAGAAAAAAAAACCAGTTTGGGCAATGTAGTGAGACCCTGTCTCCACCAAAAAATATATATATTTTTTTAATTAGTCAGGCATGGTGGCACACACCTGTGGTCTCAACTACTCGTGGAAGGGGAATCCCTTGAGCTGGGAAGTCGCGGCCGGCGGCCCACGGTCCCGCTGCTGCACTCCCTCTTCTCCGGCACAGCTGGGACCCTCTCAAAACACAAGCAGACCAACAATACAGTTCACGAAGGAGACAAAAAGGCCTCTCAAAAACTCATCAGATGAATACAAAGTTGATCTATTCTTGTTTATATTCACTTAGAGGGTGAATATAAATTTGATCAATTCTTATCTGAAATATTACAATGAGAAGGAAATATCCTTAGACTAGCTAAAAATTGTTGACATCGTTAAGAACAAGCAAATACAGAAAAAGACAAGAGAATCCACGCGGAACCTCAAATGGAGCTGGAATTGCTCTGTCACATGAGCAAAGCAAATTTGATAAATATAGATTTTAGTTAAATATACCATTAGGCAAATTGATAATTAAGCCAATTAGTTTTAGGTGATTTGATAGTTAGTGATCTGGCTTAATCCCAGCAGGAGAAGATCCAGAAAGCCAGACTTAGAGGTTATGGAAGACAAAGGTGGGCAGGGCCTTCCTCTGGGGCTTCTGAGAGTCCCACCCCCAAGGGGCTGAGGGGCAGAGTTGGGGCCTTTCTGCAGGTGGCTGGGGTGTTTGAGACCCTGCAATCAGGCAGCACAGAGTCTGGACAAGCAACAGAAAATGCAGAGGACTTGCCATTCTTCCCACCCCCTATCCACCATCATGACGTGACACCGCCGGCCCTACCAAAGGGAGCCCCAACACGACGTGGCCCCGCGGTGAGGCACGGAGGAGCCACCCTGGAGGAGGTGCCGCCCTCTCACGACTGCCAAAGCCAGCCTTCTCCCAGGGCGGCAAAACAAGGCCACTATCCCCGTCCTGCTCAGTTCTGTGTTTAAGCCTCTGGACAACTGAGGGTTGATGGAGACACGTCCCAGTTCATCTTCTCTTCCTCTCCATCATTAGCTTCGGTATGTGCCTGCCGGGACACCAGTAACAAAGCACACAGGCTGGATGCCTTATGGCAGCCATTCACTTTCTTACAGTTCCGGAGGCCAGAAATCCAAGATGAAGGTGTTGGCAGGGCTGGTTTCTCCTGAGGCCTCTCTCCTTGGCTTCTCACTTTGTCCTCACTCCGCCTTTTTCTGGGACAAGAGCCCCCCGCTGTCTCTTCTTCTTCATGTAAAGACATCAGTCCCATCAGATCACAGCCCAACCCTAGTGACCTTATTTCACCTTAATTATCTCCCAAAAGCCCCATCTTCAAGTACAGTCACGGTGGGATGAGGGCTTCAATGTATCAATCTGGGAAGCAGCAGAGTTCGGTCCCCAGCAACTTCCCACACCCACTGTTCCCGCAGCCTCTGCAGGGACAATCTCGAATCCTCTCACCAGGTGGCCCCAGCCTCCGATCCTGGCACGCACGCAAAACGAAGAGAGACGAAGAAGAGACCCGCCAAGGGAGAAGTTGAAACATGGAAAAGAAAACGGAACGGATTGTGTAAAATTCAGCAGTGTGTGTGCCTCCTAACAGCACTCTGGCTAGCGATTTTCAACTGTGTTTCCTAAGATTAAAACCATCATTTGGAATGGATCCCACTCCCAATCTAATGTAAAACAAATACGGATAAAACGCCTGGTGAGATAAGCAGAGGATCTTGATTCCAACGGCAACTGCACTGCTGACGGCCTTTCAGTCACAGCCCCTCTCGAACACACATTCTCTCCCTGACCTTCATCATCTTGTTTACTGATGGCAGCTGGAAGGTGACCAGTTGGAGTTAATTTTCCATTTTTAATTTGCTTGTCAGTTTTATGCCATTCTGTCGGGAAAATACTCTGATATTGCTAAAATAAAACCACCCAAACTGTGACTGCCTAAATCGGATACTAAAGTAAGGCCTTTGGGTTTTGCAATACAGTAAAATGCAAACTGGGACTCATAGACACAATGAAGTGACTGTTTCCCTACTCTTCCTCTGAAAGAAAGAGCCAGCCCCCATCTGCGGGCGGCCCTCAGCCTGGCACCCCGACCTCCAGCCACCTCAAGCAGAGCAGAACTATCATCTGCATTTAGGGTGTTGGTGGCAGGCCGCTGCCTACCCCAGCCCAGCGGTGAGAAAGGGCAGGAGGAGCACAGAGCCAGGCTGGATAAACAAAGACGCGCCTCTGGGTCTCCCGGGTGCCTTCCTTCCTGCTGCTTTCCCTCCTGCATGAGAGAGGAGCTCCATGCTAAATGCTTATGACCGTCTCACACTTCATTTGACGGAATAAGGAGCTTCATGATGGGCCTCTGATAGGCCAAGGGAATTCTAGCTTATTTGAGTTCGGGGCTTATATAAGCCATTATGTAAGTCACCAGCTCATGTCCTGTAGAAAGTGCACGTTTTCCCCAGGCTGCCTTCAGCTTAACAGACAAAGCCAGGCTAGAAACAGGGACCGAGGGAAATTCATGAAGAGCCAGGATAGGTGGTCTGCTGGGTGAGGAGGCAGACACCGCAGTCATGGGGCCATCGCAGGAGGGTCAGAGTCCCCTGTTTGCTCCCCGCTCCTGTGGACGCCGGCTCCAGTGGAGGACCAGCGGCACGTGCCGCTGCAGGTTCCTGGGTGCACACTTGGGCGGCCCTGGGTCTCACATCGGCCCTCGCACGCGCGCAGATGCTCTGCCTGGGTCGGGGACGGCCTGGGCCGACCCCTCCGGGCCAGCTGCCTCTCCCCTCAGTGTCTTCCCTCCTTAGGAGACTCATGCGTTCCTTTGACAGCAGATTTAGCAAAGTCAGAACAGTCCATCACGCCCCCCGTCATCCCACTGCTCCGCGTAGGGGCGGGAGCCGGGCGCTTCCTCCGGGCTCCTTAGCTGTGGACTGGGGGAGCGAACACCGCCCCTGGGCTGCTCCAGTCCGCCCAGGCCACAGGCTGCTGCCAGACTTTCAGGGGCCGGAAGGAGGTGACTGGGGCAGAGGAGAACGCGGAGGTGGAGACGGGGGTGCCCAGGGTGCCCGGCCTGCGAGGCACGTGTCTGCCCAGCTGGGAGGAGCGCTGCCCCCGCCGCAGCCCACAGCGCGGGTCGGCCCCACCTGCAGCGCCTGCGCAGGACAACTGGCTCCATGGCCGCCCCCGGGGTGCAGAGCGGAGAGCGGCCTCCAGAGGGGCCCGGGCCGTGAGCGCGCACCCTGCGGAGCCCTCGCGGCACCATCACCGCAGCCCCTACGGCCGCGCCAGAAGCCTTACCGCCCAGCGAGCAGAGGGCATCCCCCGGCCCCTTCTTCCCATCGTCCACCGCGGGTGCACGTGACTCCTCTAGCCCCACCCCTTCCATCATCCTTTCACCCCTTCCATCATCCTTTGCCCCCTTCCCATCATCCTTTAGTCCCCTTCCCATCATCCTTTGCCCCCTCCCATCATCCTTT
>NW_016107644.1:2301592-2315258 GCF_001604975.1 Cebus imitator
ATCCTTTCCCCCCTTCCATCATCCTTTGCCCCCTTCCCATCATCCTTTAGTCCCCTTCCCATCATACTTTGCCCCCCTCCCATCATCCTTTGCCCCCTTCCCATCATCCTTTCTGCTCCCGCTGTGCCGTCTGCCCCGAGGCCTCAGCCTGGCGGGCCTGCTTTTCCCGCGGCCGGTGTGAGCGGCTGTCTGTGTCCGCCCACACTGAGGTCTGTGGTCCAGAGGGGTCGCTGACCCTGCCATCCTCCTTGTTCCCAGCCCACTGCCTGCTGCCCTGTGTCCCCACACTTCCTGACCCCCAGGCTGCCAGGTGGGCACGTGGTCATGGTGTCATCGCATTGCCGGCTGACCCCGCCTGGGCCCTGACCCTGACCCTGACCTCCTGGGGGCGGTCACAGGGAGAGGGTTGCAGGGCTCTCGGTGGTGCCGTCCTGGCCCCCTTCATGACCCCGCCTGGGCCCTAATGCTGACCCTGACCCCCACCCCCGAGGCTGCTTCTCTCATAGCCCACCTGCCCCGCCACCCTCTCCCCGTGACTGTCCCCAGGAGGCCACCCTTGTGGGGCCACCAGCCCCTCCAGCAGCTCAGTCTCCAAGCCTGGCCCCGGGCACCTGATTGCTTTGCTGCTGGCCCCTCTCTAGTTTTAGGCTCCAAGAGGCCCAGGCCAAGCTGAATTTGGTTTGACATTTTTCTCCAGAATTTTCTTCTGTTTTACTTAACAGTATAAAATACTTTTATTAAAAATCGTTTAAGGATCTCATTGGAGCTTAAGAACATAAACTCAGGCCTCAGTAAGCATGTCTGTCTCACTCTGCAAGATTTGGGGTCCCCTGTGGTAGCCTCCTCGTCATAAGACCCTGAGGAGGTCCCGTGAGCTCACTCCCAGGAAGGAGGCCACAGAAGAGATGAAAAGGTCAGCTGCCCTGCAGAAGGAAACACACAGCTCACTGCTGATGCTCAGGTGAGCAGGCAAACTCACAGGCATGGCATGGAGGGCTCTACTCAATACACCAGCATTTTAAAAAGAGAAAGAGGTGTCGTTTGGCAGTAGCAGCCTGCTCTGAAGAGCTCCCCATCAACAAAGTGGCAAAAACCAGATTCTGTAGGAGAAAACCCTGCCTTGGTTTGGAGCCTGAGCTGGACGACTGTCCCCAGTAGGATGCCTCTACCAATGAGGAACAAACAACACCGACTCATAATGGCCTGAACAATAAAGTGTGTCCGTTAGATTTTGTTGTGTAACAACCCATCCCAAAACTTAGTGGCTTAAAATAACCACAATTTATCATATCTCATGAATCCAGGCTTCCTAGGAGAATCTTCTTGCCTGGGCTCAGGTATGTGGCTGTATTTAGCTGGCAGGTTGGCTGAGAACCATTCTGGAGGATGAAAGACCCATGGAGGAGGAGGGTCTCAGCCAGCAGAACCTTCTCCACGGACCTTCCATCCTCAAAGACGCTAGGTACGACTTCGTTATGGAAGCATCTAAGACACAGGAGTAGAGAGGCCTGCAGGCCCAGACTCAGAACCACACAGTGCTACTCCCACCACACTCTAGGAGTCAAAGCAAGTTGCCGGCTGAGATTTGAGGGTGGGGAGAAGACCCTAAGTCTTAATGAGAGAAGCAGCAAAGAATATAGGACCATATTTAATTTACCACAGAAAGTCAGCATCTCAAAAGACAGGAAGTTCAGAGGTAAGGTGGATTTCTGGTGGCCAATCAAGTAGCTCAAGGCTGGGAACCCAGGTTCAGGTCCTCTCCTCTGCATCTTCCATGTGGGGGGTTTCATCCTCAGACTGAGAGAAAGATTGCTGTAACAGTTCCAGGCATCACATCCAGATGCAAAACACTCAGAGATTGAGGAAGGACTGTGTCTTCCTGTAAGTCTCTCCTAGGAGAGAGGAAGCTTCCTTGAATCCCTAGAGTAGAGCTTCCACCATTCTCACTGGTCAGCGGGTCATGTGCCCATTTCTACCCAACAGCAAGGGAACTAGGGTCACTTGGATCATTGTGCCCCATTGCTGCACCGAGGTGAGAGGTTAGCTTCCCCAGAGGCGTTGGCTGTGTGGATAGCTGAACAAAGTCAGGATCCGTTGGGAAGGGGGGTGTGGGAATGGAAACTCAGCAGGAGGGTAGCCAGCAGTGTCCCCTGTCTGAGCCTTTTTTGGGAGCTTTTGTTTAATCCCATGTGAGCAAAGTCGCACGATTGGCTTAGGCAATCGGCTTTACAGGCAGAAGATAAGATCTGTAGGGATACTGCAAACCAGATGGACGTTGTAATCTCCCAAATAAACGCCACACGTATCTGAGAGTGAAAAGTTCTGATTTTCCTGCTCAGATCCCCATTTAGCTTCAAGAGTTGTAAAACGTAATTTAATTTGACAGCCCCTACCATCTCCGGCTCTGAGGATGCCCCAGGGCACTGGCCTGCCTTCCAGTATTATCTGTGATTGATGCTGAGATAATTGTCTCCCCAGTCACATTTCTGCAAGAGTGAAATATTTGCAATGTGGAGGCCAAGGTTCTTTTGGCTCAAATGGTTGCATGTTGGAGACCCACCATCAAAATGGCTGTAGCTACGAGTGTGAACGTGAAGCTCAGTCACCACAGTTACCTTCACGTGAACAAGAAAGCAGGTTTAAATCGGGGAGCCAACAAGAGGTATTTTCAAGTTTTGTGGTTCGTAAACCTCAGGGTTGAGCACACGGATGCAGAGCAACAAAGACGCGATGCCCAAAGAACTGGAAACGCGCCCACGTGAAACCAGCCCATGAATGTTCGTGGCAGCACCCTCCAGAACAGACAGCTAAGAGATGGAGACAACTCAGGTCCACATGCAAGGAGGAATGGACAGCAAATGTCACGTATTCAGACAATAGCATATTATTCAGCAACAAAAAGGAGTGAATTGGTGATGCACGCTGCAACACAGATGAACCTTCAAAAACTTATGCTAAATAAAAGCCAGTTACCAAAGGTCACATACTGTGTGACTTCATTGATATGAAATGTCCAGAAGAGGGAAATTTGCGGAGACAGAAAGTAGATTACTGTTTTCTTGGAGCTGGGACTGGGAACCTGGGGTGAGCAGTGCAGGGAGAGGGATTGCTAAAAAGTGCTCGGGGTTTCTTTCCAGGGTGATGAAAAGACCGTCAGATTTACCTGTGGTGAGAGTCGTGAATATCTGTGAATAAACTGAAAACTATGGAGTTGTAAACTTTACATGGTTGAATTATATGGTGTGTGAGCTACGTCTCAGTAAAGCTTATAAAATAGCAAGGATAGGTCACATCTCACTCCTGGTTACTACTGGATGTCATGTGTCTACCACGTCAATTGTGGAACTGGGGCAACTTCGGCCCCTGGAAACTCAGGGAGGGATGGTAGGGTCACACTTGGACACCCCAGTCAGCCCGTCTGCATGGGCGGGGACCCTAGGTCTCTGCACCCCGGTAGTGTCAGCCGCGGGCAAGTGGCGGCTGGCCCGATGCAGAGTCGGGTGGCTGCCTGCAGACTGGGCTTCTCTGACCCACTCCCTTTCCCAAAATCTCAGAACTCCAGAGCGGGGCTCTCCTCTGAAAAGAGGGCTGCTCCCCTTAAGGCACTTGCTGTGACTTTGCAGTCCTCCAGCTGACCCGAGTGAGCTCAGCAGCCAGAGTTTGTGTGGCTCTGAAATCACTGCACAGACGCTGCTGAGAGCACACGGACAGCATTCTGAGTTTCCAAAGCGCTGGATTCCGGCCAGTTCTCCTGTTTAATATGCAGCACTTTGTAATTAAAGCCATAGGCTGCCAGACTGGGTGCCAGCCGGGGAGGGGAGAGAGACGCAGTGGGCTTCAGCATTTCCTGGTAGATGTCAGCATGGAGGAAGTAGGAGATGCCTTGGGACCCACTCTGGTGGAACTCTAGGATGGGACTGAGAGGCTCACAGAGCAGCGGAGGCCATGGCAGGCTACCCAGAAAGCACAAGGCAGGGGTCTGGGCAACAAGAGAGGGACAGAGAGGCCATCGTGGGCCCAGGTTCTGGCTGCTTCTGACCCTGGGCCAGGAAGGGCTGCTGTGGAGAAGCAGAACTAGAGCCAGATCCTGCAGGGTAAGTAGGAGTGGCCCAGATCAAGGGCAGAGGGCAGGGTGCGTGCAGAGCACCAGGCATGGAGCCCGTGGCCATGGCCACCTGTGCCCTCGGATGGCCTGGTCTTCCTCAGGTCCTCCTTGTCAGTTCTGAGCCCTGCCTGCTCCTCCTGTGCCCGGCCAGGCCTTGACCTCTTCTTATCCCCATCTGTGCCGTCCTAGACAGTTCCTTCATTTGTGCTTGAAAGTCTCCCTCTTGAGCTTCAGATGCTCACAACTTCCTGACCCACACATGCACTTGAATATTTAAAGGACAGCTCCAATTTGATGATGAAGCCACAAAGAAAGTGCCCCACCCGCGGCCTGAGACGCTCTCCCCTGGGCGTGCTGGTCTCCCTCAGCAGCCCCGTCCTCTCCCGGTGCTCAGCCACAGCTGTACCCCTCAGTCCTCTCCTCACCCTCCACCCCCAGGCTCAGCCTTTCTGGGTCCTTCCACACTTGCTTTTCTGTCTGGTCGGAATTTTCTGTATCATCACATGAGTTTGTCCTTCCCATCCTGCAGATCTGGACCTGCATCACCTCCTCAGCAGTGCCCTCACTGACACCCTCGCCAGAGCAGCCCCTCCCGCATGTTGTCCCGGGACGTCATCATCCTTAGCAGCTGCTGCACAGCTCACCACCTGAAAATTAAGACACTTCACGCAAAAGCTCGAAGTTATGTGGGCAACACTGAGGCTGGGTTCAGCCGGGCGGTTCTTCTGGCCTTGGCTGCTGTTCACACAGCCTTGCACCCCCAGCAGGCTATCCCCATACACAAGGCAGAGAGGAGCAGAGGGATGAGGCCTCCAATGTGCATCCTGCCCTTCCTCTGTGCTGTTGGCCAAAGTAGCCACAGGCCCCCAGGCCCAAGGGGTGGGGAGAATGACCCCCCGATGGCAGAGGCTGCAGTGTCACCTCACAGGGGTACAGGTTCTGGGAAGGGGTGACCATTATCACTTTGCAATTGACTACCGAATTCTTAACATTATATGGTTTGGCTGTTTATGAGTCTCCTCTCTGTCTCTTCCCAGCAGATCATAAGCTCCTGGAGGGTAACAGCTGCATCTCAGTCATCACTCTTGCCTCAGAAGATGCTAAAATCATAATGGTTGTCGTTAGCTGACTGTCCCCTATGGGCACTGCAATTCTGCTCTTCCAGGCTGTCCTGGTTGGACTCCCATGGTGCACAGAAGGGGCTCCCATGGTGCAGGGACCACCTGTGTGGATCCAGCTCGCGGTGCGAGGGAGCAGGGACCCTCCCTCCTTGCCAGTGCCCAGGCCCCAGGGAGCCTCCCTGACAACACGGCAGCAGCACAGGCCCTCGGGGGTGACTCCCGAGCCTCACGGGGTGCCTGCTGCACAGCCACGAAGCTGCAGCCGTGGCCTTCCTCTGTTCATATCAGCGTTTCAGGAGCATAAGACAGAGCTGGCGGGCTTGGGTGGTGGCAGCCATGACAGAGGCCAAGGATGGGCTGTGGCCACCAGCGCCTGCGAGCAGAGTCACTGCTTCCCTTGTCCTGCATCTGAATCTGTGACAGGATGGAATGCTGGGCACTGAGCCTTCCCTCATGCCTAGGACGCCATGGGGGCTGTGCCATGTCCAGTAATGGCACTCACTCCTCTGGAACCTGTGAACAGACCTACATCCAGGACGCACAGTGTGGGGAAGCGAAGGGTTCCCCCGGGCCACGGTCCCCCTCATTAGCCCTGCTTGTCTCGGTGGGACCCAGAGGCCCTGCTGTGCCAGCCCCTCTGCCCGAGCTCACCCACTCGCCACGGAACGTGGCCAGACTCACCAGCTGCTACAACTGCCTGCACCGTGCAGGCCCCGCCCCTCCCCCATGCTTGTCGCAAAGCAATTAGCTTGTGAAGCTATTTCCCTATGACACCACGGATCTAAAGAAAGTGACAGGTAACCGGATGTGCTGACGGAGGCCCCTGCCCCAGGGACCCCCTGCCTGTCCGCTTCCAGGAGGGGGTAACACAGGATCCCGGCAGGAGGCTCTGCAGGCAGGACGGCGCCCCGCAGGGAGATTTTAATTGTGTGCGGCTTGCTGGGTGCCACGTAAACACAGCACACGTGCCTTCTTCCATTTGTTTTTCTGCTCAAGAACCAGTAAACACGGAGTTACTCCTGTACTGAGCTGAGTAAAAGAATCTGACTAAGAGGATACATTGGTCTCAGTTTCGACAAATGCATTTGGCACCAAGTTCAGCGAGGGCTCCTCAAAGCAGCTGGTGGGGGCCGCCTTCCAGGAGCACGCACCCCACCCAACACGTCCTGGGCAGCCCCGTTTGGGGTACAAACAGTAGGACAGCATTGATGCATCTTTCAAAATCCAGCAGGAGGGAGCGGTGGGCTGCGGATGGCAGCTGGGGACGCCCCTCAGGCACAGCCCTATGGGCAGGGAGGGGCAGGAGGGCTCAGCCCCACACAGGCCGCCAGGCACCAGGAGTCGCAGGCCTCAGCCTTGGGATGTCCGAGAGTCCCATACCCCTGCTCTTGCAGAAACAGCCCAGCAGCGTCACGGAGGGGCTGTGTGGGGCTCAGCTGCAGGAGGGACGCCAGGGCCTGCCCTTCTCCCCCGCAGTGACCTTGGGCAGGGCACCCCTTCTCTTTGGAGAAATTTCCTGGTTGGTGAAATGAAACCACGGCATGGCTTCAGCCACAGAACGTTAGGCAGCTAACTGCAGCCCAGGCAACCTCAGACCCTGAGGAAAAGGAAAGAGGGGGACTGGCTCCCTGCACAGGTCCTGGCCTGACTCAGGACACCCCTGAGGGCCCGTCACCCTCCCATCCTGAGGCTCTGCCCTCGTGAGGCCCCAGACGTGCTCTTGTCTCTTCCCTTTCGGTCCCTCAGCCAGCGGGCAGCACACAGCCACCCAAACCCAAGAAGGCGGGGACCATGAACCCTTGCGAGTGAAACGTCTCCCACCGTTGATTCTGATGGGCGCCCCGGGCAGTTCACGGCCCAGGTGGAGGCAGACAGGTGCAGAGCCACAGGGCCAGCAGTGCAGGGTCCAGCCTTCGCTGCAACCCTGGGTGCACCCACAGTTACCAGGGACCCGGCGCTGCCTCCCTGCACCACACAGCTCTCCACAGCAGCAAATGGGGCTCATTATGGATGAATGGGGTGTGGAGCCAGGGCCCTGCTAGGCCTGGGGCAGCCTGTGGAGGGCGGCCCTGTGTCAGCTGTCAGACGCACGGGGAGGCACCTCTGACGGCTGCAGGTTTGTGTCCCCACAAAGATTCATATGTCCATGTCCTAACCCCCAGCACTGCAGAATATGACCTTATTTGGAAATAGAGACATCAAAGATATCCTTGGCTACACTAAGATAAGGTCATACTGGAGTAGAGGGACCCCTAGCTTAATATGACTGGTGTCCTGAGAAGGAACCGGGACCCACAGGGAGAATGTCACAGAGGAGTGGAGGCAGAGACCCGGGTGAAGCTTCTCTAAGCCACGCAGAGCTGCCTGGAAGAGACCCTTCCCTCACAGCCCTCAGAAGGCACCCGCCCTGCCCACGCCTTGATCTCGGACAGCCTAGGCTATGAGTTCCTGCTGTCTGAGCCTCCCAGCCTGTGGTCCTTTGGTGTGGAAGCCAAGCAAACTCCTGCAGGCCCCGTCACGGCCGTCAGGACGGGCATCGACGCTGACCAGGGCCCCCATCACCTCCGCACCTTCCCACCACTCCCCAGACCAGGTGCCAAGCTGCAAAAGCAGCCTTATAAAGAACACGAGGTCCACAGCTCCTCCAGCGGACCGGGCCAGCCCCAAGCACACCCAGAGAGGTGGCTCCTCCACCTGGAGGCTCTCGCCAAAGCCGCACAGCGACAGCACCGTCCTGGCTCGCTCACGCCTCCCCGGAGCCTAAACCCGACCAGACGACTCTGGACAGTGACATCTTCCCGGCCTACACACTGTCTAGCATGTCCAGCAGAACGCTGAGCAGCCGCGGTCAAAGCGGAAAGCCCAGCTTTATCGCCAGTCTTGGCGGGTGGAAGCTTGGCGCTTCACGTTAAGATGCTGGCTGGTGGTCTTTCACAGATGCCCCTCATAGGATCTGGGAAGGCTCCTGCTATTCCCAGCTTCTGATATTTTTTTAAATCATGAGTCAGTGTCAACATGTGTCAAATTCTTTTTCTGCATCTATTGAGGTAATCATAAGGGGGCTGTTTTCTCCTTTATTTTGTTACTGTGCAGAGTGACACTGATTGATTTTGAAGGTTAAACCAAGCTTACTTTCCTGAGAGAAACCCCACTTGGCCATAAGGTAGTATTGTGTAGATATTACCAGAATTGGATCTCATCGGTTAATATTTTACTAAGCATTTCTGCATCTGCGTTCATGAGGGATATTGGTCTGAAGCTGGCTTTTCTTGTAATGTGCCTCTCAGTTTTCGTACTGTTGTGCCGGCCTCACAGTGTCAGGAAGCAGTCCCTCCGTTTTCTGAAAGAGGTTGTGTACCCTGGACAATATTTCTTCCTTCAGTATTTGATAGAATTTACAGCAAAGTCATCTGAGACTACACTTTTCCTTATGGGTAGTTTCGTGTTTGTTTTTTTTATAAGTCCAATATTTTTCACTGATATAGGGCTATTTGTTTTATATTTTTTCTTGTGACAGTTTTGATAATCTGTACTTTCAAAGAGTCTGTCCTTTGCATCTAAGTTGTAGGATTTATCAGGACAGAGTTGTTTGTGATGTTTCTTTTAATGTAGAGGTGCTGTTTATTCTTGTTATTGGAATTTTTGTTTTCTATTTTATCTCCTTCATCAGTCTTACCAGAAATTTATTTACCAGGTCACTCTTTCTTAAAAAAGCGGTCAACATTGTCAATTTTCTTTTTGTCTAATTCTTATTTTATTAATCTCTGTTCTTCTCTATCATCTTTTTGCTTCTACTTTGGCTTAATTCCTCTTCTTTAGCTCCTTAAGGTGAAAGTTTAGATCCCTTATTTTATGCCCTTCTTCTCTTCTAAAACAGGCATTTTAGAGCTGGAAATTTTCCTCTAGCCACTATTTTAGTTGCACACCACAAATATTGATATTTTGTGTTTTTATGATAGTTCAAAATATTTTCTGATTCTACCATGATCCACAGGTTTAGAAATACGTTCACTAATTTACAAATATTTGATAATTTTCTTATGATAGTTTATTATTAACAATAATTAATTTGATGTTATTGTACTTTAAAACTTATTCAGATTTATTTAATGGCCCATGATACGCTCTTAGTAAATATTCCGTATGCACTTGAAAGAAAAGTGTCCCCCATAGTACCTGGCTGTAATGTTCTACGAACATTGATTATACTGCTGTTCAAATCTTGGATAAACTTACTAAGTTTTATATCAGTATGTTCTATAAATCAGTAAGACAAGGAGCTGAAATCAACTATAATCGTAGATTTCTCTGTTTCTAACCTTATTTCTGCCAATTTTTGTCTCCTGTATTTTAAAGTTGTTATTGGATACATACACATGTAGAGCTATTTTGTCTTGACCGTTTATCATTATGAAATATTATCCTTTATCCCTGGTCATGCTCCTTGTCCTAAAGGTTGCTTTGGTATTCATGTAGTGCTTCCAGCCTTCTCATCCTTAATAGTTTCATGCTGTGTCTTTGGCTGTCCCTTTACTTCCAACTGTTGGTATCTTCAGAGTTAAAATGCAGATCCTGAGAAAATCAGACAGTTGGGTCTTGCTTTATTTTACAGTCTTGATAATCTTTGCCTTTTGTGTGTAATATTTAGTCCTTAAATTACTGTAATTATTTGTGGGGTTCGTTTTAAAACTGTCATCTTGGTATTTGTCTTCTATTTGACCGATTTGGTTTTTTTGATCTTTGTTTTCCTTTTCTTGCCTTTTTGGGATTAAGCACATTTAATATCCCGTATTATTTCCTCTATTGACTTTATAGCCATGCCTCTTTGTGTTATTATTTTAGTTCTTCATTGAGAGTAGCTATTCCGAGTAAACTTTCTCTGATAATTGTGCTGTTCAGTACAGCCATTTAATAGTGAAATGTGATTACTGCAGCTGAAGAATTTAGCTTTGAAAATTTTCACTTGGCTATTGGCTAGTCACTACCCTACAAAGTTTCAGAGATTATAGCATGGACCTTTGGCTGATAAAGTCTACCTTCAAATGATTTTATACTACTTTATAATGTAAAATCCTTGTAACAGTAAAATTCCATTTTATCCCTCCCAAAATTTTATGCTCATATAGTCATATATTTTAATTCTACACATGGCATAAATCTTTCAATGCATTATTACTTTTTCTATAAAGAGTCAAATATTGTTAAAAGTAAGGCAGGATGGAGAGAGAGAACTGTAAAGAAGTCTTTGTATTTAGTCATAACTTATTCTATATTTTGCTCTTCATTCATCTATGAACATTCAAACTTCCATGTGGTATTGTTCTTCTTCAGTTTAAAAACATCCAGATCTGTGGAAATTAGTAAGAGACCCAGGCAGAAAATGTATGACTTTTGGAATTACAAAGACGTCACATTAAGAAAAGTAGCATTACCTATGATCAAAAAGATGCTTTAAAAATTTCCTGACACTACAAATTGAAAATATTTACTCCCTTTCAGGCAAAATTAATAAATAAGACCAATATTTAAGCATAAATGGTTGATTTATTTTATCCAAGAATATAAAGAATATTTTAATTTCCCAAACAAAACAAACATGTTATTTCTAGAGAAAGAAAAATCTCATAGGTATGAATTTCTTATGTCAATTGACAAGGCAGCTACAGCTACCAAGTTTGGAGGATTATATCTGTGGCCTCCGAATTCTTAACCTCACAAAGGTAAGTCACCCATGAATGAAATGCAGATGCATGAGCATGCAGAAGCCATTCTACTCAAGTACTCTCTTAGAAAAATATACTCAAAGACATTTCTATCGATTTGAGACCTCAAGATAGGACAAGGTGTGGAATAAAACAAATATCTTTGTAAACACTGATGTTAAGAGAGGAATGAATTGGCTTACAGATTATTCAAGTTATAATTATGTAGATAGCAAATACTCTAATCATAAAAGATAACATTAAAACCTTAAGTACACAATAAACCAATATAACCTGAAATAAGTCCAGAATGTTCAGAATGGACAAAGCATGGTTTGTATTATCTAGTGTATTATCAGAAGCGCCCACTGAGTAGCTTGTGTGCCCGGTTCAATGAGCACAGGGTGGTGTGGTTAACGGGGAATAAGCAGTCACCAGGGGAGGATCCCCAATTTTGTATCCAACCACGTTACAGAGCATTCCCTCAATACCCAGCACAGTGGTGTCGTGGAGATCACAAGCATCTCAGGGTGTGTGGGTCCAGAGAGTTAGAGAGATCCACAGAAAACGTGAACCAGGAGGGTCATTGCAAAGATCCATTCGATGAATAAGTGCGTATGAATTAACCACGTGTCAGGGACATTGCTAGCCCTGGGATGCTGGGGCGGTGCTGTGGTTTGAATGCTTTCTTTCCACAATTCAGGAGTTGGAGTGTCATAGCCAATGTGATGGTGTTAGGAAGGGAGGTCTTTAAGAGTTGATTAGACCATGAGGACTTTTCCCTCATAAATGACATTAAGGCCTCGTGTAGCATTCATCCCTTTGTTCTTCCACCGGCTGCCATGTGAGCACACAGCATTAGTCCTCTCTGGGGGACACAGCAACAAGCTGTCACCTTGCAGGCAGAGGGGGCCACCCTCACCAGACAAGTGCACCTGCTGGCTCTTCGATCTTGGACTTCCCAGTGTCCAGAACTGCGAGAAATATATTTCTGTTCATTGTCAACTACCCAGCCTCAGATATTTCATTATAGCACAACAAAACCGACTAAGACAGGCTGACATTCTTATATGGAAGACGGATTTCTAAATCAAGTAAAAAAAATAAAGGTAACCAGGTAGGTCTTGCTAAGGAGATAGCTGAGCGAGACAGTACAGATGAGAGGGCTGCTGTGTGTCTGGTGCCTTCAAGAAAAGGCTTCTTGGAGGTGAGGATGTGACACTGAGACCCAACGTACTGAAAAGCCCAGGAGATCAGTGCAGGAGAAGGCAGGAGGGGCTGAAAGAAGGTGGTGTGGCTGGAGCACGGCAAGCCAGGGGGAAGACTGCACCCAGTTACATCAGAGGTCACAGTGGGAGACAGAGTGTGCCCAGACCACGGAGCGGGAGAAGCAGGAACAGGGCATGAGGTCTGCAAAGGAAGCACCTCCACAAAGATGAAAGTGGCATTTGACACACTGTGGAATTTCTTAAATAACACCACATTTGGGGACAGAAAAATTTGCAGTTGTTGAAAATGCCTACCTTGATATTAATTCTCCATTTACAACTTAAACCTAGAGATGTGAGTTGAAAGGCTATAACATTATTAGCTCCTGGGCTGACATCTTGATCCGTGATATTTTAGCCTAGAGCAGAAATTTTACTGCTGCATTATAAAGTCTTTAAAATTGTGTTTCTCATAGATGTACTTGACAGTAGCTGCAGAATTTGCTCAAGCATAATCATACTGCCAAAGACTCCTGGTGAGGGCATTTTAACGTCAGGAAGCAGTTATTTTCTGTTGCTATTTTCATTTCTCTTTAAATAAATGTTTACGTGTCTCATAAAACCAGCTTCCAGGCAAATGTTCGTGCTTTTAGCTGCAGAGGAGACACCATCAGAGACAAGGGTTTGGGCAGTGCATGCCAGTCTCCTCTAGGTGAAGCCAAGGTGACCTGGTCCACGGTTGAGTCTACCCCGTCCACTGTCAGTGTCAGCGGTGGTCCTGGTAGTGCTTCTGTGCTCAGGAAGGTCAGATAGCTGGGGTGGCATGTCCGTAATGAGGAAGTGAGTTGCTCAAATGTGTGTCTGGGCCAACGAAGGGAACAAAAATGCTCCCTCAACATCCTTTAAGAGTCGAAAATGTCTTTGATCTTAAATGGAATTGAAATTTTATTGGGTCTCACTCATGTGGAATTGGGAGCCCATTATTTTGAAGTTTGGGGAAGTACTTCTGTCTCTCCTCTGCAGCCCCTACAGATCTCCAGTTTCCTCAAGGAGACCTGTTTCCTCCTGTCCATAATATGACTTCTGGCATCATCATCATCGTCTCCATCACTCTGATTATCACCACAGTTGCCACCATCACCATCATCATCATCATCCTAGTCACCACCACCGCCACCACCATCACCATCATCTCCACCATTATCCCATCATCTCCATCATCAGGATTGTCACCATATAGCCACCATCACCATCACCATCATCATTATCATCATCATCATCATAGTTATCACCATCACTGCCAGCTCCATCACCATCTCCACCATCATTCCATCATCTCCACCATCACCACCATCATTACCATAATTATTGTCATTACCACCATCTCTATCACTATTACCATTATCACCATTTCTATCATGCCTATCACAATCATCAAAGTCACTACCATCATCACCCCATCAAGATCATCACCACCATGATTGCCCCATCAAGATCATCACCACCATTGCCCCATCAAGATCATCACCA
>NW_016107644.1:2315799-2319613 GCF_001604975.1 Cebus imitator
GCCCCATCAAGATCATCACCACCACCATCGCCCTCGTTTTCACCATCATCATCATCGCCATCATCATCGCCGTCAATGTCCTCATCGCCTTCCTCTTCATCACCATTGTAGGATAATAGTAATAATCGCTCCTCTTATTGGAGATCTTGCTGGGAGCTTTCTCACGTGATATTATTTAACCTGCAAGCAGGGAGCAGTTGGTATGCTGGAGAATTAGGACTAGTAGGTGCATTAGTTCATTCTTGCATTGCTATAAATACCTGAGACTGAGTAATTTACAAGAAGAGAGGTTTAATTGGCTCACAGTTTCTGCGGGCTGTACAGGAAGCATAGCAGCATCTGCTTCTGGGGAGGCCTCAGGGACTTTGACTCATGAAATAAGGTGAAGTGGGAGCAGATGTCTCCTGGTGAGAGCAGGAGCAAGGAAGCGGGGGAGGCGGGAGGTGTCACACACTTTTAAACGACCGCATCTCGTAAGAACACAGAGCAAGGACTCACTCGTCGCCAAGGGGATGGTGCTGAGCTGTTCATGAGGGATCCACCCCCATGATTCAAACATCTCCCACCAGGCCCCACCTCCAACATCGGGGATATCAATTCAACATGAGGTTTGGGCAGGGGCGGATTTCCAAACCCTATCAGTCGGATAACACGTATGAGGTGCCTGGGACACAGTAGGCTCAACTATAAAAGCTTTTGTTACAAGTCCCTCAGCCTGGGGCGACTTGAAAGCTAAAATTACGAAGGAAATCAAGCATGCTTCTGCCAGTTTCTCCTTCATTTAAAGCACACACCCTCTCCTTGCCTGTCCACTAATTTCTCTAGTAGTCATTGGCTAACAGTCACTAAGCACTAGACGAGGTTCTGCCAGACGCTCCTGCCCACCCGTCAGAAGCTCCCCCCGAAGAAACTTCCAGCTGGAGGGCATCTTAAAGTTCAACTCTCCCAACTCAGTTTTGCCAAAGCTGAAAAAAGTGGGGCACAGGGACGTGAGCCACCTCTGGCACAGATAGTCCAGCACACACGAGTACCCACCAAACCCCACCTGTGTGTGGTCTCCCCCCCGGCTCCAAAGTCCCACCTCCGTGGAAGTCCCTTGGGGTCTCAGTCACCTTGCAAGGACCTCTCCCTGTGGCTTCTCCTCAGTTCAGTCCCACGGGTTTATCGAGCACCCTGAGAGCGACATGCATGCCACTCCGTCCAAGACAGAGGGGAAGCAATGGAGGAACAGGCCTGCCCTGAGGACTTGTATAATTTGGTTGGTAAAACAAGACATCCCTGCATGAAAATTTAACCACCACAACAGAACAGAAGCCACAGGGCAGGCTGTGAATTCATGCCGGGCGGTGGCAGCCTCCACAGCCACCATGTGACAGCCACCCTGGGTAAGCGGGCATTTATCCCGGCCTGAGTCAGGAGCCACCCGCTCACTTCCGGGTGGGCTCCCCTCGCCCTGTCCCTGCCCCTGCATGTGGGCCACACACCACTGTCCTTTCACATATCACTCAGGGGCTCGAGGTTCTTAACGCCAGGCTCTGTCTTCACTGCGCAAGTGAACACGGCAAGGAAGTGAGAGAAGACGGTGGCACTCAGAGGGGCCGGGCAGGCGTGATCCTCCCAGGGATCCTCCCCGGCCCTCAGCATCCTCCATGGGACCACCACCCCCGTTTCTCCTGCCGTTTCACCAGAGCGGTGAAGACCCCATGTGAACACGGAGCAAGCGTGATGAGGACACTCTGGTAGGGGGTGGGGACAGTGGCTCCAGGGAGTCCCACCCTGCAGCAGCCTATGTGAGAGCACAGCACCGCCTCCCAGCAGCATCCAGGCCCCTGTCCAATGTGAGGCCCAACTGGGGGAAGCCTGTGGTGAGGTGGGGGGCACGGCCACCTCTGCCCCAGAGCTCTACTTGTCCCAGCCCCGTCAATGCTGGAATCCTCAGGAGAGCCTGGGACCCAGCCCTGCACCCTGGGGCACGTCCTCTCCAGAGGGAAAGCAGGGGCCACACAGGCAAGGGCCCCAGACGCAGCACCGAGAGTGGATCCTGGGCCCTGGGTGGTCTGCAGCTGAGGTCCCTGGGCTAAGAAGCATCTCTGAGCTGATGCACATGCTGGCGGGGGGAGCAAGACCGGTCCAGCAGGGAACAGGCCCACTCTTCACTGCTTCTCTGAGTGTGATCCATCAGACACTTATTAGGCACCAACTGTGTATCCAGCGCTACTCTAGGCACTGAGGACTCAGAGCTGCCGGGACAGGATCCCTGCCTTTACATGGGGACAGGCAGGTGACACTGGTCTCCCTGGGACAGAGGTAAGACCCAGGACCCTCCCTTCATCCTCTACAGAGGGATCCTGGGGAAAAGAGGTCGGGGCCACACAAAGGCCATAACTGCAGATCTGCCCCCGGACAGGAAAGCACAGATGCTGGGCAGGAAGATTGTTACTGGAGGCTGAGGGTGCGCCAGCTGCCAAGCTGCCGTGGAGACGGCAGCCTCCTCACCAGCCCTCAAGGCCACCAGGATCATCGGAACAGAGCGTTGAGGTCACCGTGACCAACGTGAGCTGATAAATGTGCTTCTTCCTTAAATTTTATGGACTACATTCTCCTTTAAGCTCTGAGAAATTATTTAAAGTTTCAATAAAAAAATAAGCTCCTGAGGTCAAAAGCGAAGCATGGCAAGCTAATAAATTGGGATTGTAAAACTGCCCTGGATTCCCCGTGCTGCAGAGACATGGCAGGCAGGTGGCGCAGCCTGGATTCCCCGTGCTGCAGAGACATGGCGGGCAGGTGGCGCAGCCTGGATTCCCCGTGCTGCAGAGACATGGCGGGCAGGTGGCACAGCCTGGATTCCCCCTGCTGCAGAGACATGGCGGGCAGATGGCACCACCAAACTCACCATGAGTGAAACCCTCCGTGGAGGAGCCAGGAGTGTGCTGCCCCCCAGCTCCTGCTGAGGCACCTGCTATGTGCTGGGCACCAGGGTGAGTGAGGCCACTTAGCTGAGGCAGGCGACCACATTCAGAGGAGCCCCCAGCACCCCCCAACCAGCAGCACACGTGGAAGCCACTCGCTGGAGCCCTAGGTGCACAGCTGCACCGGCAGGCAGGCATGTGGGTGCACTACATGCAGAGGCCGCCCTGTGTCTTTTTTCCTATGGTGCAAACCCAGCCCTGTAAGGAGCTTCCAGGACCCCAACTCCCACTGCTGGACAGATACCCCCAAGTCACTGAGCTCCCAGGACCCATGTCCAACTGCTGGACAGTGACCCCCAAATCACCAAGCTTCCAGGATCCCACATCTCACTGCTGGACAGTCACCTCCAAGTTGCCAAACTCCCAGAACCCCAAGTCCCACTGCCTGATGGTAACCCCCAAGTCACCATGTGCATCATCATCAGACACACACCACGCAGGTGGCTGCCACCCATCCCTGAGCACTCCAGCCAGTTGTCTGGGGGATATATGGAGCAATAAAGCAGGTTTTACAGAAATAAAAATGCAAATCAGCATCTGTGTGTTTTCAACATCTGACAACGTAGATGTGGAGGCCTGGGGGAGAGGCTGGCACCACCCACATCCCACGAGCAGTGTGACCCAGGGCCAGTCATGAGGGATAACAAGTGTGGGGAGAAGTCCTGAGCACAGGGGGCACTGGTGCACATGCCCCAGGCTGGCCATAGCCCCGCCCCTCCACAGTGGTTGTGGTCATAGCCCCACCCCTCCGTAGTGGCAAAAGCCCCACCCCTCCTCAGTGGCAAGGCCTGGGCGGGTGGTTCTGTGGTCGTAGCCCCGCCCCTCCTCAGTGGCAAGGCCTGGGC
>NW_016107644.1:2320858-2327264 GCF_001604975.1 Cebus imitator
ACAGTGGCAAGGCCTGGGCGGGTGGTTCTGTTGCTCCAGGTCCTGGTCTCCTTATGAGTAAACTGCAGACAATAATGTGAACCCTGCTTCATGGGGCTGCAGCCGTGCAAGGCATATACAGCCTGAGCCGGTGCCCATCAGGGGTTGCATGCATGCCAGTTCGGGAGCTCTACTGCAAGGAAAGAGCCAGCACCACCTCCCGCAGCTCATGGTGGGGCAGGAGCAAGGAGGCACATGCGTGTGATGTGCTCATCTCATTCTATTTTGCTCTGTCCTTGTTCTTCCCAGAGAAAAGTATGCAGCCACAGGCGCCCCTCACCAGTGAGCTCACAGGCTTGGCCTCGGTCCTTCCGGCCACACCACCTCTGAGCCTCGCATGCCTGGCACCGGGTCCCCAGGGCTGCGTGGGACCTTCCTCACCTCCAAGCCCCCATGCCTTTGAAGCAGCAGATGTCAATGTCCAGCACTCACACCCATTTCCAGGCATGTGGAGCCATTGTAGGCCACCCATTTAGGGTTGGCTAAAGAAGATTCATGATAATTTTTTTTAAGACAGAGTCTTGCTCTGTCACCAGGCTAGAGTGCAGTGGTGCAATCTCAGCTCACAGCAACCTCCACCTCCTGGGTTCAAGCCATTCTCCTGCCTCAGCCTCCCAAGTAGCTGGGACTGCCAGCATGAGCCACCATGGCTGGCTAATTTTTGTGTATTTTCAGTAGAGATAGGTTTTCACCAGGGTGGTCAAGCTGGTCTCAAACTCCTGACCTCAAATGATCCACCCGCCTCGGCCTCCCAAAATGCTGGGATTACAGGCGTGAGCCACCGAGCCCCGCCGACAATTTTTAATAGTAAATTTTAAAATGCATTTCAATGTGTCATAAGGGGAACGGCCTGCAGCACCCTCGGTTGGTTCTACTTTCCCCAAGCACGCCTGCAGCTAGTTGGACACTGAGCAGTTTGAACAGTAGGTAGGACTTTATGGGATTTTTTTCTCTATTTCTACTAAACTGGAGCAGCCCACTGCAGGGTTTCGGTTCCCGGGCCAGGGATGCCGTGTGCTGGAGAGCTCCCCCACATCACTCTGGCTGCTTGCACTTAGCACAGACCTGAAGCTACAGGGAGGTTTCCCACTGAAAGCCACTTCAAGCTCCACTTCACCTGCAATGTAGACACCCTGGTAAAGGTGGTCACTCCCACCTACAGGCAAGAGAACCAGATCAACCACATTTATAAGGTTTCCTGGCCTTCCGGTATACTGAGCTCTGAGGACAACCATCATGCCTAAAATCCACCTGGGGCAGGCCCCTCTCCCTGACAGAGCAACAGCCCAAGAGCAGCCAGGGAGGGGCGGCCACCATGGCGGTGGCATGAGGAACACAGACTCTAGGCTGAGTGTGGCCGTGGGAGCCTGGGTGCTAGAGTGTTCACGGTTCACACCCACACCTGGGATCTTCCAGGGACTTGCCCGGTGAGTTCGACAAGACAGACTCAGACAGGGCAGGAGACCGCAGGACACTGGCCAGGGTTATGCAGGTGGGCGGAGCCCCCCACCATGCCAGAGCCCTCCTCTATCTGGGCAGGAGACTTTAGCCACAGAGTGGGTTGAGCACACCTGCCTGTGTGCCCACACATCGCTCTGAAGATCCAGCAGGTGTATCCGCAGCGGGGTGGAGGGGTGGAGGGGGGTGAAGATCCAGCAGCAGGTGTATCCGCAGCGGGGGGGGGGGAGATCCAGCAGGTGCATCTGCAGCGGTGGGGGCGGGGGGTGAAGATCCAGCAGGTGCATCCACAGCCGGTGGCGCGGGGGACCGCCTCAGCTCTTGCTCCCTCCACCTGCCTGGCCTGCTCCACTGCACCCACACATGCCCACCAGCCACCTGTGCCTCTGTGATTCCTCTCTAAGCCCAGCCTTCCCAAACGAACCCTGAGTGGACTGAGGGGCAGGAATCATTCCTTACAATTTACTTCTTAGAACCCCTTCTGTGTCCTGCAGAAACCCCCTCTGCCTTGGTCCTCGGTGACCAGCAGACCCTGCACATTCATCTCCACCAGCCCCACACCCAGCGTCCTCCCACGAGCACATGTGGCATCTCGTGGGAACCACAGACACAATGTACCGACAGCCAGCATCTCTCCATGCCTGATCTGTGCCCTGTACCCAAGGATGGACAAAGCCTGTGGCCATGGAGAGCTGAAGGGCTGGCACAGAGCTGCCCAATTCTGCCACGGGACCGGACGCTAATGAGCCATCTTCCCACACCCCTCGCTCTGTCAGCCACATCTCATCAGCCACCAGGCCAGAGGCACCTGCCTCTCCAGTGCTCAGGCCACTGCCTCCCTGTCCAGGCAGCAGCCTGGCTGACGTCCCCACTGCAGCCTCCTGACCATCGGGATGGCAATGGGACGCTTCCCTGGCTCACCTGTGGTCCTCACGCCAGCCGGGCTGCACACACCCACCCCTGGGTCTGCAGCCTCCTGTTTTCCTCAGTGGCTCAAGATCCCCTCCTTCCCCCGCAGAGCGAGCCCAGCACTCCCTGCCACAGTGGCCAGACGGTGATGCCCAGCTCTCATCCGTGTTCAGATCCCGACAGCCTCAGCCACAAAGCACACAGAAGCACGTCCCGGGCCCAGGGCGGACTCCCAGCGCACAGGAGAGCTCCAGGGCCCGCGTCCCCTCAACCCTGTCCCCGGCCCAAGTCAGACTCCCAGTGGATAGGAGAGCTCCAGGGCCCGTGTCCCCTCAACCCTGTCCCCGGCCCAAGGCAGACTCCCAGTGGATAGGAGAGCTCCAGGNGTCCCCTCAACCCTGTCCCCGGCCCAAGGCAGACTCCCAGTGGATAGGAGAGCTCCAGGGCCCGCTTCCCCTCAACCCTGTCCCGGGCCCAGGGCAGACTCCCAGTGGATAGGAGAGCTCCAGGGCCCGCGTCCCCTCAACCCTGTCCCGGGCCCAGGGCAGACTCCCAGTAGATAGGAGAGCTCCAGGGCCCGCGTCCCCTCAACCCTGCCCTCCCGCCCTTGAGGGTTTTGCGCCACAGGCATCGGAGTCCTTCCCGGGGCCCGGCTGTCGATGCCATCTGCTCCTGTGACAGCCTGCCGGGTCCAGTCATCCACATTAGCGCTCTCTGCAAGACGCAGCAAGCCCCTGCGGCCACCTCCCTCTGCACGGCCTTGCAGAGAGATCACTGCACAGGCCACGGAGTTTCTCCTCTGTGCAGAGGACATTCGCCTCATGCCAAGGGTGCTTCAGACTCTTCTGGGCTTAGAAGAAGCAACGTCCAGGAGCCACAGCTTCGGGCCCTCACCTTCAGGCTGCCTCCCGCTAGAGAGCAGGATCCTGAGGCCCCGCTCCTCAACTCTAACTCAGGGCCCTCTGGACCAGGAGAGCTGAGCTTTCAGAGCCCATGAACACAGCCTCCTGTGCATGAAACCAATCACTTCTCAGCCAAAGCCCCAACTCCTGGGAGATGCTGACTCTTAGAGCTTATGGGGCCTGCTTCCCGCTGTACCAGCCCTATGAGCTCCTCCACCCACTGCCCTCGGAACCCCCCGTGGGTCCTGAATCTCTCCGACCTGAACACTCCCATCCTCCCCTGGAGTGAGTTAGTTTTGCTTCCAGGTTTTTCTCCATGACGTTTTCCGTGACCCCCAAAATTTAGGGCTCAGGTCCTGACACTTAGCCAGTGTTCACCTGCACAGGTTGTCAGAGCTGGGGGGCGGGGCATGCAGGTCTCCCCAGGCTGAAATCCAGGTGTGGGCCGGGGCTGCGGGCGCATCTAAAGCTTGGGGTCTCCTCTGAAGCTCACTCGGGGGTTGGTGGAATTTGGTTCCTTGTGGTGACAGGACCAAGGCCCTGGCTTCTAGAGGTCCACCCTCCCTCCCCTCGGCATGGCTGCGGCCTCTTCCAGGCTGGCCAGGGATGGAAGCGCCTCCAGGACCCGCCCTGCCTGTAAGTGCTTTCACCTGATTGGGGCAGGCTCACCCAGGATGACCTGCCCGGACTGCAGCTGTGGCTTTGGATGCGCGGGAACAGCGTGAACGCAAACGTGTGCTGTGCACCTGGCCCAGCAGCCCACTCAGTGCAGACAGGGGCCAGGAATCAGCCTTGGAGGCCTGCCCCAGTGCTCCCTGGAGAGGCAGCAGGAGGCCTCAGATGCTGTCCACAGGGAGCCGCAGAAACGTGTGGCAGAGAAAGCGGTGTCACAGCCACACTGGGGCATCACTCCAGGGCTGCCCTGCAGGGGACGAGGCACCCAGCCCTGCCCCGTAGCCCCCAGGTCCCCGCGCGGCCGCGCGGGGCTCCCCACACCACTACCTTTCCAGGAGACGCTGTTTGGAAACCTCCTGCGGCTATGCCCCAATGCCCACCATGCAATTTTCCAAGGGGAGACAGGGATGGTGGGCACTCACTGAGCACATCCAAGAGCTCACATCCCCTGCATTTCCTAGGCTCCCACAAGGGGCCCCTCCGAGCCACCCCTGACTCTGGAGAGAAGCACGGGGTGACCCTCTCTCCTGACGGCTGCAGAAAACTGGGCTTGACTCAGTGCAACCGTGAGGCCCAGAGCAGAGGCAGGGCGGCCAAGCCTCTCTCTGCAAGGGGACGTGGGCCCTCCTGGCGCCCAAGAGCTTCCTCTAAATGTGCCAGTGAGGTCCCAGTTTCCCCTCCTGGCTGCCTTTGGGAAGCCCCAGCATGATGGAGTTTCAGGCATGAGAATGACATCTTGAAAGTGGGGAATAACAGCATTAAATGCAGGAATTCTGCGTTCTGCTTGACCTGACTGCCCCACCCCCAACGGCCATGTCCCCCACTGCCAGCCTCTGGCTTCCTGCAAGCACGTGACCCCTGCGACCAGGAGGGCTTCCCGCAGCGCAGGTCCTCGTCCCCTGACACCTCATGGGCCACGCACCTACCTGCCCGCCTCACCCAGGCGTCTGTGGAAGCCGCAGTGAGCCCCTTCCTACCACGTCCCGCAGGCAGCCGTGCTGAGTGAGTGCCACCTGCCTTCCCTCACAGCTTCTGTGACGACCGGGGTTTCAAAACCCGCTACTGGAGTTTGTCAGCCCTTTCCAACAGGCACAAGGAGCTGAGCAGCGGAAACGGATGTGGGTTCTCAAAGCTGAACCGTCAGGATTGCTCTTTCTTCAGCTGCCGGTGGCAAAAACGAAACATGACTCAGAACTTCACACACCCGGGCTCTGGGCCAAGACCCGCCATGGAGCCGCCAGTTCCCAGAGTGCCTCCTTGATGTGAAAGCAGGGTTTTTAAGAGCAGGAGCTGGAGGTGGGCTCCCTGGACCGCAGTGAACGGGCACCAAGGTAGCCACAGAGGCTCTGCTCCAGCTGGACGTCCCGAGCCCAGCTGTGTTCACAGGCAGCACGACTGCAGCTGAAAGGCCCTGTGCTCTTCACGGAGGTCTGGAGATGCATGCTCCCTAATTCTTAAGTATCGGGGGCCTCAGGACTTCTATAGCATGTGCCTCAATGGCAGTGAATTAAATGTAGTTAAATAGCATCTTTTTTCCAGAAAGCTGAGCCACTGTGGTCCATGAAGAAGGGTCCACATTGGTGGAAGTGGGCATGGACCACGAATCTTTAACACTGAGGCAGGGAGGCTCCATCTTCTGTGCTGTGTAGAGTGGGAGACGGGGGCAGACAGACAGGGTGATTTGCATGAAGTCTGCCTGGAGGGAAGGAGGCTCAAGGGCATGAGCCCACCTGAGGCCAGGGACCACCCACCAGCCGTGTCCACCCTGTGTCCCAGCTCTGGCCTCCCAGCACCTGTCCTCTAACTGCAGGGGCTGGATAGGTGGCCGCAGCCTGACCTGACCACGCCTTCAGCATCCATCATGAACCTGACCCTGCAAGGGAGCCCAGGCCGAAGCCTTTTCTGGAATGAGCCTGCCTGTGGGCGGTGGCGCCCCATGTCTTGGGTGATGTCTGTATTTCTGAGCTGTAACTTTACCTCTGAGGCAGTCTGAGTGCAGCATAATCAGGGCCTCCATAAGGTTAACAAACTCTGAGGAAACTGGCCCAGAAGAGAACACTGAGGCACAGGCCCCTCCCCTCCCCACCCATCCAGCCTCCATGGCCACCAGGCCCCTCCCCCACACACCCCTCCAGCCTCCGTGGCCACCAGGTCCTTCCCCCCCACACTCCTCCAGCCTCCGTGGCCGCCAGGCCCCTCACGTCCGCACCCCTCCAGCCTCCGTGGCCACCAGGCCCCTCCCCCACACACCCCTCCAGCCTCCATGGCCACCAGGTCCTTCCCCTGCAACTTTTTCAGCCTCTGTGGCCGCCAGGCCCCTCCCCCCCACACCCATCCAGCCTCCGTGGCAGCCAGGCCCCTCACATCTGCACCCCTCCAGCCTCCATGGCCACCAGACCCCTCCCCCCCACTCCCCTCCAGCC